>NC_041222.1:36149547-36170081 GCF_002837175.3 Physeter macrocephalus
AGTAATCTTGGTTGTAGGTTCTTCCCTTTCATCACTTCAAATATATCATGCCACTCCCTTCTGGCTTGTAGAGTTTCTGCTGAGAAATCAGCTGTTAACCTTAGGGGAGTTCCCTTGTATGTTATTTGTCGTTTTTCCCTTGTTGCTTGTAATAATTTTTCCCTGTCTGTAATTTCTGTCAATTTGATTAGTATTTGTCTCGGCCTGTTTCTCCTTGGGTTTATCCTGCCTGGGACTCTCTGTGCTTCCTGGACTTGGGTGGCTATTTCGTTTCCTATGTTAGGGAAGTTTTCAACTATAATCTCTTCAAATATTTTCTTGGGTCCTTTCTCTCTCTCTTCTCCTTCTGGGACCCCTGTAATGTGAATGTTGGTGCATTTAATGTTGTCCCAGAACTCTTAGGCTGTCTTCATTTCTTTTCATTCTTTTTTCTTTATTCTGTTCTGTGGCAGTGAATTCACCATTCTGTCTTCCAGGTCACTTATCCATTCTTCTGCCTCAGTCATTCTGTTATTGATTCCTTCTAGTGTATTTTTCATATACTTTATTGTATTGCTCATCTCTGTTTGTTCTTTAATTCTTCTAGGTGTTTGTTGTTTAATTCTTCTAGGTCTTTGTTAAACATTTCTTGCATCTTCTCACTCCAGTGGGTGGACTTCTGTGGAATAATTGTTCTCCAGTTTGTGAGTCACCCACCCAGCGGTTATGGGATTTGATTTTATTGTGATTAAGCCCCTCCTACCATCTCACTTTGGCTTCTCCTTTGTCTTTAGATGTGGGATATCTTTTTTGGTGAGTTCCAGTGTCTTCCTGTCGATGATTGTTCAGCAGTTAGTTGGGATTCTGTTGCTCTCACAAGAGGGAGTGAGCGCACGTCCTTCTACTCTGCCTTCTTGAACCAATCTCCTTGTATGTATATTCTGATAAGTCTGTCTTGTCTTAAATCTTTTGGGGGCATCTTATTTTGGAACTGGATTCAGAATCGAATTATTAGTGATTTAAGGAACTCCATTTTGTTATTTATAGTTAAAATACACTTTTGGCCTGAAAACAACAATGGCCTTGGTTGACCACCCTTTGTAATTATGGGGTTTAGGGCTTGATGATTTTTATCTTTGCCTGAAATATCAATTGTAACCACAAAATATCAAGCTTTGCTATCAAGAAGGATAGCCAAACTCATTTGCTGAAAGAAGGTTTTAAAAATACCTAAGGAAGTCCAGCCTCATTAGAATTAGCGAAATCGAGTTTCATCAGGTGATTACACAAAAAGAGACATCAACTGTCTCTTAAGTATACAAATTTTGCATATTGTTAAAGATCATATTTTAAGCTTATAGCTTTTATACTGTATATTCATGATTAAAGAGTTGATAGGACATTGATAGCTACAGTCAGTTCAGATTGTCATTAGTTCTTATATGTTGAAATAATGACAACTTTCAAAATTTAGTAGGTTGAAGTCAGGTTGATATTTAAACATTAACATTAATTTGCAAAACAGAATTTAAGTATAGTTGTATTTATATATGATTATAGTATAGTCATTGATATGTGATTATGGGATAAAAGGTATGAAGACGTATTGTGATAAGTTCATTACAAAGTAATACATTTTCTCTTGCCCACTCAGGTAATTTAATTAATTTCAATTGCAAAATAGCATTCTAATTCACAACATAGTTTCATATCTTTATCCTCACTTCACAGTAGAAAGCTGTGACATATGAAAATACACTTTTAAGACTCTTTTCTTTGTCACGGCTCTTTTTATGTTTGGTATTTTGCAATTTCAAAGCACTTTTCTTTCAACTCAGCCTTCTCATTATGTTTGGTATTTGTTACCCACATTCTACAAACCCAAGATACAAAAACTTTAATTGCCTTCCTCAAAGGCCAAAGAAAATATCAATAACAGACTCTACTAGAATAAAGTCCTTAAGATTGTGGCAAAGCCACAAAACTACTCAAAACCTAATTCCCTTCATTAACTAATTATGTTTTATAAAGAGATAATAGTCGTACAGTACAACCATTATTTTAATTCTATTTTGAAGATGGATTTTAAGTGTGAAACCACATGTATTTAAAACTTTTGTATTTAGGGATGAAAAAAACAAAGCAAAACACCCCCAACGTCTAACAAACCTAACACTACCATTCAAAGACCAGTGCAGAAAAAATAACATTTTTTATTTGGAGAAAATATTTTAAAATCTCACATATTTAGTAAGTATGAATAGGACACTCTTACGGGGCAAGTAGACATTTTGGATACAAGACTCTGGATTAAGCAATGACCAAGCAGACTGCTGTCAGGGGTTCTGTATTGCTGTTCCCAGGTAGATATTTAGGTAAATCATCCACCAGACAAAAGAATAAACGTAAAATCCCTAAATTATGTGTGATTCATATCTTTTTTTAAATAAATGAGCAAGAAGGTAAACTCATATATTCAGTGATCAATGAATGCAAAAATGAAAGGTTTTAAGTTAATAAATAAATAGGAGTTCATAGAATACAATGTAATAAACATAGAATCTTGAAAGAAAATCAGGTGGTGTTTCTAGGGAGCAAATTTTATTAGGTAGGATCAAATGTACTTACATCCCTCTCTGCATTTTAAGAGAAGAACTAAATGCCTTATTTCTGAAAATAGGATCAGGACTGAAGTCAAGCATCTGATTCAAATACCCCCTCTGACACTGACCAGATGAATAATGTTTCACTTTGACCTTTCTTTGAAAACATGATGTGCAGATTTCCAGTTAAGGTACATTATGTAGCTTTAATCATAGCTACCAACATCACATCGGCATGCTAGGTGGCAAAGATAAGATATTATTTGTACAGTGACATAATAAAATACAATATAGCTTTACCCTTTCAAATGGTAACACATCAGATATCACTTTATATACTCAAAAAAAAAATAAAAACACCACATTTCAGAACCTTTAGTTTCAGTTCAACACATGGCATGCTTAATGGTTTCAGCACATCTAATTCTTTTTAATAAGTGTTAAAACTGAAAGCAAGACAGGTAGGTATTAAAAATATATTGGAACATCTTAAAATTACCAGCCCTAACAGTGGAAATAAAATGACGGCGATTAAAAGTAATAAAGGTTATTAAAAGTTAAGGGCCTTTGAGGCTAAGAAGTCATGTTAGACTGTCAATTGTTTTCCCCATGGTGGGAAATCAGTTAGAAATTAAAAAAAAAATCTAGTAGTTTAGTTGTGGTCAAAGAAAGAGTCAGTGGAGGATGGGGAGGTTTCAGCAACATGCTGGTAGAAAAAAAGAGACTTACATAGTCTGGGAGGGCAGTGAAATGGAAGGCGTGGTAACCTCGCTCACTTAGTTGTCATTTTTGATTTTCAATGACATTTTTTTCATTCTTTCGCCTAGTAAAGATGACAGAAGTTCCTAATTTATTATCTGACGTCTATTCCTGTTCCTAGATTTAAGAGAGTTTAACTGTAAAATATCAAGTCATCATATCCAAATACAGACACTTTGAAAAAAAACTACAGCACCGATGTTGCATGCATTCAATTATACTTCTCATAACTGCATCCGCAAACCAGAGATAAGGACAAGGGGGAAAGATTCAGCAAGCACAGCCCAGGAGGCTGGGGGAGAAAGGGGAAATCTGCAGGGTCTTCAGATTAAAGCAGTAGGAGGGAGGGGCTCATAACAAAGAGTCACGTTCTTCCTGAAAGGCTGTGAGCCATGGATTCTAGAAGAATGCAGAATTCAAGTCCTCTGCATGGCTCTAGGATCCATATACTCTATAGGTACAAACAGAGCTGGTCAAAATGTAAATGGCACTCCACAAGAGAGATTCTCTCATTAGGGGGCTTCTGTTGCTCAGGCTGGGCTGCATTTTAGATGATGAGAGAAGGGTCATTGATACTTTTATAAACATGAACCTGGCAGATTGGTTGGGCTTGACTGAAGGGAGAAAAAAGTGCACTGTAAATTTCTGTTCTGTGTGTAAATCATAGCACAGCCAGATCAGAGCAGGCAAAGTCATGGGGCCCCGGACGTTTCCTTCTAACTCTCCTCTTCGGTTGCACTTCATTCAGCATGTGTTGGGCTGGCCTGCTGAAGGTGCGCAGGACATATTTGTGAATAAATGAATGAAGAGACTGCATAACTTAAATTCCTTGAAGAAAACCACCCTGATGGCGAAAACCCTCAATTCTACAGCTGACTTGTACATTTTAAGGAGCAAGAGGGGGGTATTAAAAACAGTAGAAAAGAAAAAAATAGGAAAGACTTATTGTAAGAGCAAAGGGAAAAAAAGGAGAAAGAAGTAATATTGAAGAAACCCCCAAACAAACAATTTAATTCCAAAGTCGTCTCCAGGCACGGCAAATGTTGCTCAGTAGCAAAATACTGGAATTTGGATTTTAGTTCTGTAGTGGCAAATACCACATCTGTTCATGTGGTCTCATACAAATACTTTCCTATTCTCATGCATAATCTCAGATGCTTTGCTAGGTGCATGATATTTATTCCATTTATTATTAAAGAAACTATCTCTGGAGGAGGTTTAAAGTCAAAAGGTGTCTGAAATTTAGCTAGGATTATTCACAGGATGAACAAATCTAAATAACATCTAGTTAGTTTCCATAGGTATGCATTCATTGGATTATGTTTATTTTGAAAAACAAATCTTCTGCAAGATATTTTAACTATAAGAGATTATTATTATTATTGAAGAAGCATCAAGACAGAATCATCTCAGTTCAATTAACATTGTTAAAAATTAAGGTACCATTAGCATAAAAATGTTGATGAGTAGCTTCCAGCTTTGGGGCTGGCTTTACTGTGAACTGATCTCAATATACGATCGTTTATAGAGTGCGACCATAATGAGAGCACAGAGAAAGGGGAAGAAAGTTCTCTGCACCCAGCTCATCCGTATGCAGCTCCGCTCTCAGAGAAACACACAGAGGAGCCAGTCCTTCAAGGGCAACTTCCTTGCCTGAATGCAATCTGTCCATGCCAGTCAACAAGAAGCCAGCAGCTGCTTCTGGAGGGAATCCCCTTCCAGGAGCCAGGAATCCAGGCCCATAACACATGTGGGTAAGAATGGATCAAGTCTGCCCTGAGAGGAGACCCACGCCAGTCTAGTTCCTATAACATCTGGCTCTGTTCTCTCTTCAGATGGACCACACATGGGTAGGTCTGAAGAAATGTAAGGACATTGTGTGAAATGCACCTGGCAGGGTTTGGGGAAAGACTGATCTGTAGGGTGTTGGCTTCTCCAAAGTTATCAGTGAGAACTAAGACTATCAAGTCTACTGATGGCAAGACCCCAAAACCTAACTGGTTGCTACTCTGAGCTGCTTCTGCTTTACCTGATGAAAAGGAAATTCACATGTTCATACTGACGGCCCCACTGCAGAAGAGTATCTGCCAAGCAATTTATGAAATTCTGGTGGTTTCAAAAACAAAAAAACAAAAAAACAAACAAACCCACTCTTCAGACAAGTTAAATCGCTCAACATGAGGGCACAACAGCAAGCCCAGGGAAGCACAGGTGTTTTCAGATTCGTTTCATACCTACATCTCACTCAGCGTTAGGACTAAACCAAGTGGTAAGAGTGAGTACACCCAGGGCTGCAGGCTTCTGCTTGCAGGCAACTTCCGTTTTCTCCTAAGGAGAAACATTTGGCCATGTGTTCCCGCTAAGCAAGGCCTGCAAAAGCCGGCTGACCTAATTTAAAATATGAGCTCTCATTGCATGAACCTCTTCCAAGCCTTCACTATTTTTTGTTCGTTCAGATCTTATTCCATAAAAAGTCAGCCCATCTTTTTTCCAGTCCTAGTGACCTGCATTCTCTCCTTCCCGGAAGCATGTCACTTCTCCTGCTAGCCTCTGCCTTAATCACTTTTATTTGTGGGACGCTAGGGAGGGGATGGGAATGCTTCGAGTAGGGAAGAAAATAACTCTTAAAAAATCCTTCTTATTATGATCATGTTTAGATGAAATATGGGGCTTGCCATCAACAAAATTACAAAACAATTCCACTGGGAGTCCAGACGGTTCAGGGTAATTCATCTATGAAAAAGTGAACTTTAATTGTTACTCTTGGCAGCAATCTTAGAGAAGAGTGAAATATTATACTAAATATTGCCACGTGCAATAGTAAAATGCTCTTTCCTCCCTGCCAGAAGCAGTGTATGGCCCCCTTCAGACTCAGGTTTGGATGTGGTGATTTAGTCTAAATCCTCGGCTTCCCCCTCTCCAAAACCAACAGAGGTTTTCAAAAGAGTTGCATTTTTTATTAGAACCATTTGCTCTTTTTAAGTTGCCAAAAAGGAGTAAGTAAAACTAAGACTTTTATTTGGGTTAAAGTTGATTCCTCAGCTTCATTGAGGTCAATGTACTTAGTCTGTGAACCTTCTACTAAGAAGTTCATTGCAGTGTTGAACCAGCCAGGGTTTTGATCCCTTCTTCCCCCCTCCCCAAACCCAACCCCTTGGCTGCCTGGATTTATATAGCCGGGGCTGGAAGCGTGGGGAAGCTAATCAAAAGGAAACATACATATGGCAAAATACATCCTGGATTTTCTAGAACAATTGAAATTTCAAATATTTTTGATGCTGCATATAACATTTGCTATTCTGGAACTACGTGTCTTTTTTTTTTTTTTTTTTGCGGTACGCAGGCCTCTCACTGTTGTGGCCTCTCCCGTTGCGGAGCACAGGCTCCGGACGCACAGGCTCAGCGGCCATGGCTCACGGGCCCAGCCGCTCCGCGGCATGTGGGATCTTCCCGGACCGGGGCACGAACCCGCGTCCCCTGCATGGGCAGGCGGACTCTCAACCACTGCGCCACCAGGGAAGCCCCGGAACTACGTGTCTTGATTTGGGCTTCAGAAAATGTGATCCCAACAGGTATTTACAATGCTTTAGATTAAAAGCTCATCGAACACTGCTGCATTATATAGTTTACAAGCACAGAAAGGTATTTGATAATACTCGAAAGCAGAGGGACATTCTTTTTTTCTAAAAGTGAAGTCTTCAGTGAAGATGTTAATCAAGGAACTCTTACATGGCGCTGGTTCCCTGGCATATTGATAGGTTTTGGCAAAGCATGATTAGTAAGCTGCTTGCAAATAATTTTTAAAATTACACTTTACATTTTCAGCATGAATATTTATATACATTGGGTATAATACACTAAGGATATATTAAAGTCATATGTAAGATATCCTATGTAGATAATATTATTCAGCTTCTAAATTGTTTAAGTTGGGGAAGTTAGGGCCCAGAAAAATTAAATGACTTGCCCAGGATTATTCAGCTTATTACCAATGATCTGAGGACCAGAACCGTAATTTTTAAGTAGATATTCCTTATGTTATAGAATACTGTTTTTCATCCATAGGGATATATAATGATACAAAGATTATTTGGGAGTAAATTTAAGTCTGCAGATACAACAAAAAGTAATCTTTGTTGTAACTTAAATTAATGGAATAAAATTTAGATTATCTGAAACCTGAGTAAAGATACTACACTATAGGACATCTGCTTTATATAATTATTTTCTTTTGATTATAGCATATGTTATGGATGACAATAAACAAAATGGCTACCATTAGTAAGATAGTTTGAGGGAACTAGAATCCCTATCAGCCATGGGAAAAATAGTCAGCACTTATTATATCCTGTGCACATTTGCCTAAGACTGCGCATTATAAAGCTTCATAAGAACTTTTAGTTTATGTAATGTCTTAGAATTATGCCTGTTTTTCTATTTGTGGAAGGTTTGAAAAAAAAACAAACAACAAAAACAAAATATGTAGAAAAGCATAGCCTAGCAACTAACAGTGCTACCCTCAAACGAACAAAAGATACCAGCTATTATTAACTGGAAGTAATCACTCCAGAAGGTAAGGAATTTTTAAATACATTGTTACAAATACCACTCAGGTAATCAATGACAGCAAAGAATAAACTAATGAGGAGCCCCATAGGTCGACAATACTTGGAAGTTGGTTACCTTTAAAGAAACTGACCTATGATGTGGGAAGCCAAGGAAATCTGCCTTAAATGTGTTGTTTTAATTAAAAAAAAAAAAAAAAAAAAGGAACCTGCCTTTTTTTTTCTACTAAGAGGTCAAGCTCTTCCTGTGTCAGTAGAAAATTTAAAGTTTCTTTGGATGGGTTCTATTTCCTGCTCTCCATTTAAAATGGGGGAAAAATAAAAATATTTTGCCTGTGACAAAATATGAAAGAAGTTCTCACCCTTAAAACCAGCAGCATTGGTTTTCCAGTCATTAGCGTTCAAATGTCCTGCACGGGAAGTCCTTACAATAACATGCTGCACGTCTCTCCAGGTCAGAAACGGACTGGGGAAAGACAAGGTAAGAATCATTGTACCAAAAAAAAAAAAAAGATGGGGGAAGCAGAGAGTCACAAGCAAATTAAAAAAGCAAAAGCAGAAGGGCAAAGTACTAAAAACAAAGGGTCAGCGATTTGGGTTTGGGATAAACAAATGCCAAATGCCGCTCTTGTTCTCAACTTGGAGAAGTGACATTAGTCTCAGGGAGGCAGAAAATGTAACCTTTAATTTGAGAAATAATGTGATATTAGTCAGCGTAAGTTTTTAAAAGGGTGAAGATTTCCAGTTTCCTCAACAAAATGGCTCCCAAGTCTGGCCCTGTCATCCTTCGTGTAGACTCTTGCATCATCATAAGAAAATTACAACAGCTAAAATCAAAACTGAAGGGCTCTTGAACATTCCTTGTTCAGTTGTTTAGCCAGGCACTTGATTTTAATTTAACAAAGAACTTAGCAATGTTAACCATTCTGGATGGATGTGTGGGATACAGAAAAAGTCTCAACTGAAACCAAGTCTTCATTTTCAGTGTTCTCAAAGGAAGAGGATGTGGTACAGAGCCCAAAACTGGGTACCCAGGCACAGAAAACTATGGGAGTGTCTTAATTTGCAATAAATAGTTATTAAATTATTGGATACCTATTTCTTATGGCTGTTGGCACTGAAGATCACAAAGACACTACTGAATGGGAGATACTTTCATCAAAGAACCGCAATACTAATAAACACACAGAAAATAAATCCAAGTACATATACACAGTCTTTTGTTCTCTTTCAAAGAACATGTTATTTACTAAGGCATTTGGCTCAGTGCATGCATGAAATTCTAATCAGGATACTTATTCAATTCAGTCTTGAATGTGAGGTGTGACAATTTTTTTACTTAACTAGGAAATATGGCAACTTATCATGCAGCTTGTGTAGTTATTTTCTTTGCTTCTCATCTGCCACCTTCATTTTAGAAGGATATTTGCAAAGGATGGGTCGGAACATTTGGAGGAGGAGAGACAATGACTTGCTACCTTCCTAGAAGTGTGACAGGGGCACGTGGTAATCTCTGTACCCCCTCGTATGGGCACGTATGCACACTGGTGTCTCCCAGGCAGAGGGAGAACATGGTATCTTTATAGCTAATTTTCAATGATGAAGTTGCACACTGCTTCACTTGATACTACATTTTCCTATCACATTCAGCATATACGTGTTTTTGAGGGTGGCCTCCTAATTAGAGGGGGCCCAGTGATCAGATTCTGGTTCCTTCATTTTCTACGTATGTGAAATTGACTTCCCAAAGTGTCAGTTTCTCCACTTAGAATGTGGATGTTAATATCTACTTTACTTCGTTGTACCAACTGAATCAAAGTATAGTTGTCCCTTGAACAACGAGGAGGTTAGGGTCGCCGACCCCTGAGCAGTCAAAAATCTGAGTATAACTTATAGTTGGCCCTCCGTAGCCACGGTTCTGCATCCATATATTCAACCAACAGCGGATCGTGTACTACGTATTCAGTGAAAAAAATCTGTGTATAAGTGGACCTGTGCAGTTCAAACCTATGTTGTTCAAGAGTCAACTGCCATGCCAAGTACTTAACCATGTTCCTGGTGAATAATAAACCATTATAAGTGGTAGACAGTACATCATTTTGCTAAAGTAAGAGCCACAGCTCCTATTTAGTGATTTGAAAATGAAGGAGATGGGGAGGGAAAAGTACTACAGAGTTCTTATACCTTTTTGTTATGTTCTCAGATTCCAAATAAAAGAGAAATATTACTGCCATTTTCAAAGTTTCCATAAGGGACAAGATAGGATCTCGACTATTTTGTAAGGTTGCATTAATAGAAGAACTTATACTAAGGGATTAAAACCCATCCACGTGAGTTTGAAAGATATGAGAACAATGGAAGCAGAATTATTTTTGTTTTGATACACTTGTTAGGAGCCAACTTTAGAACCTGACAAGGCACAAAACTCTGAAGAAAGGGAGGGAGGTTGTGTGATGGATCCCTGGAGGCACGGAAGTTTTGCTTCTAAAACAGTTGGCATGATTTGGCTCTTAGCTGGCTAATAGTGAATCCACAACAAAATTTAATAGAGTCTATGCACTACAGTCAGGAAAATTAGGAGAATGAGTCCAGGGAAAATTCTGAATGCTACTCTCAACATAAGACGTTCTAGCTCTGCCTGAAATGCGATGCTAATCTCCATTCCCTTTTCCAGTGTAGTTACTTGGGTGAGGGGCGAAAACAACAACAGAAAAGCTCAGTCTGGAAAGACATTCCAGCCCCTTATTTATGGGAGAGCAAAATCCTCTCAAGTGAACATGTATGTTTTTATTTTTTCATGAGCAAACAGCAAGACCCCTAAAAGTACACTTGGATGTGATAAATATGTCTAACCCAACCTTGTAATTTTAAAATAACATTTAACACACAGTTAAAACGTTCACATTTTAAATGTTATCCTTCAGGGAAAAAAAAGAAAAGAAAAGAAACAACACAAGTTTCCCTGTTACCTATCACCAAGGCAAAATTCCTTTAGAAATATCAAGCACAAGGTTCTGACCATTGGGAGACCATTTCCCTAGCGACCCTTAGCTCTAAAAATAGAATAATAATAACAGAACAGGAAACACTTATCTTGTAGCTTAAGCAATTGTATTCAGGCAGATTCAGGAAGCCTCCTGCATTCAACTCAGCCTGAAGAACTGAGAGTTACTTGCTCTCATGCTGTGTTGCACAAACTAATTCTTCTTGGAGTGCTTGTAATTAGAAGGGAGAAATTACCTTCAGGAAATTGAAACTACACATGGAAAGGAGGCATTCAGATAATTTTACTGTGTGACATTTGATAATGTACAACTTCAGAAATGATTTAATTTCAAAATTTCCTGAATTTCACCAAAATAAAGGGAGGAAGATAATATGGGAAACCAATGGATTTTTGAATCAGTGGTGTTCCTACCTGTGGGAGGGTAATTAATTATAGCTCAGGAAACAGCCATAGGTTAAGTGGCTAGTATCCTGAGAGGACTTTTATTTATGGGAAAGTCTGATTCACATTTTATGACCTATTTGTATTTATGCTCACAGGGATGATGTAGGAATGAAGAAGTCATCAAACGTGGGGTAAACCACATACAGAGTGAAAGAAGAGTGTCCTGTGCCGTGAACGCCACAGTCCACGATGGTAACATAGGACCTCCTAAAACTTACCCCTCCTGCCAATTACCCTGAACCCACACTCCAGTGGCCTCTGAAAACCAATACCCCTTTCACCGCCAAAGCACCAAAAGATTTGGGGCAAATAATAATCAAAAAGGCCAAAAGTCTAACCAACCTGGAAAAAAAAGAGCAGTTTCTCTCAACTCTGAGCCCGGTGACCACCAGTCTCCTAATAAGCCACCAGGAGTTATGCCACATACCCCTCAGGTTTCTTCCTGGAATTATTGACAGTTACCCCCGAATAACAATATACACTAAAAGGTCACATTTATAAATGCCTGCAAAACGTGGCTAGTTAACAGTGACCTTTCAAGGCAATACAACATACATGATTTTCTGGGGAGTCCTGTATGTATCATCTTTTCCTGTAAGGAAGATTTGCATCCTTTGATGACCTCAAAATAATAACCAACATTTAGTGAACACTTGGCCAGGGAGAGGTACTGTATGTTGTATATGCACTATGATTGTGTAATCTAAAAAAATCACATGAAAGAGGTAAAATCTTGATTCCCATTTCACAGATGACAAAAGTGAGACTTTGAGCTCCACACAGTAACTCAAGGACATATAGGTAGGTCGTGGTAGAGCTACAATTCAAACCAGCTGCACTTGGCTATGATAGTATGCTGTCAATCACTATTTAATACCATCTCCACATGGACCCATAAAGGTGAAATGAATGTACACACAGTGGCTTGTCACGTGGTTCTCTAACAGCTGGATCAGGAAGCCAAGTGTGGCATGTTCTGTCCTCATGGTCATACAATTTTTGTGCCCATACTCTCTCTCTCAACTCAGTTGGCTGAGTTTTGTTTGCCACAGAATTCAGGAGATTCTTGAGTCCTCATTTGATTTTCAGGTTCCAAAGACCTAACTTTGGCACATTCTATCAAGAAGGTAAACAGAAAGATACTGAACTAGGAAAAATCATACTCTTTTTATAAAATGATATTTTATACTAGATGTCATAACACTGTATCTTTTCTTAACATTTGTTGTGAACTTGTCACCTTGCCTGACACGCTCACACTTTGATGTGGTTTAAAGCCTGATTAGGTAACTCTTCTCCAGTAAGGGAACCTCAGCTGAACCTCATCTCAAATACTTCTAGTCTCCAGCTGCAAAAATAGGATCATGAACGACACTATCACTACCTGGTGTTTGTATTACATTTTTGTTCTGAGCAGTTCAAAGTATTTCATGGGCCCAACAACAGGTTTTAGAAGAAGTAGGACATATCCCGGGAGAGACATTCTGTCTAGTGCTTCTTGTTGGACGTCTAAGTGCAACTGCTAGCACTTAAAAAAAAAAATTCCCTCCCTAGGAGTTTTCCCAGATAATTCTGCACACTTGTGAATAAATCTGTATTTGGTGGTCCTTAAAAACAAGGACCAATTTTAAATCCTGAGTGACTGATTCACCTGCATTTATTAAAGAGAAAAAAGAACTCACCTTCCCCCCCAAGCCCCCAGATGGATCTATCATCATAGGCAGTTTAAGGACAACTGATAAAAGGAAAAACGAAAACACATCTTATTATAGAAAAAGAATAGATCAATAAGAGGAGCAATAGCAAATCCAGATAATGAAAACCATTTCCTAAACAGGACAATCATCTTTAAATACAAGAGTGATTCCATCTAAAGCAAGGATGAGCGATTACGTGGACCAGACCTATAGGGAAACAGCATGACCAATCAGCAATCATCAAATATCCAACTTACTAGTCAACCAAAAATCTAAGGCCAAAGCAGTCTCCTTTTATGTTTCTTAAGACTGTGTAAAAGAAAAATGGGAATCAGTAGCCAGAAAATGAATGCCACTGTACAGATGCTAAATAAGTCAGCAATTATGGGAAAGGATTCATTGTGAGCTGGAAGAACCAAGATGAGGCAGAAGTATTTAAAGCCTGCAGAGATTGAGGAAAAACATTACTCTGACTGCAGCCAGTGTGTGCCAACGATGATTCAAGAATAAAATACAGACCTTTCAACAAAGGAAACCAATCTTCTTTTGTCAGGTAATGAAGAGCCCAAAGGGATCGCCAGGTGGTGAGTCCCACTATGAGCAGGAGTGTATCCCTAATGGGAGTGCATTTGTTCTGTGTTCTATATTTTAATTCAAAAGTCCCAGGTCTAAAGCTGGGTTGCAGTAACAGAAAACACAGTTAATAATACCTCCAGATTTAGAAATATGATTTGTATTGGTATCACCAGGATCCCTGCTTATGATCCATCCACACCTGAATGAAAGCAGAAAAGATAAAAGAAAAAACTGGTTTGAGATCACCTAAGTCAAATTTTTATTTTACTCTTTTGTGAAACCACTCACTGATTCCCTGAATTTAGTCTAAACCAAAGGTGTGGAAATTTGGCTTATAAACATACTTAAGATAGCCCCCAGTTTACAAAGAAAAATTCTGTCATTTAAACTGAAGTGCCTTCTTTCCATTATAAATCCCAGCTTATCTGCAGAATTTGTCATTATACCTGAAAGACATCAATTAAGTTTTCTGCAGCCTTAAAAATGATTATTTTGTTTGTAAGCTCAATAATCATTTCCTTGAAATACTTTGTTATGTAAATGCTTATGGAATAAAACCTGATGAGTGGTCAGCCAGAGGTACACTAAGTTGAGATCACATGCACTGAAATCAATTCATGATCATGGAACTTTCTTTCCACCTGGTCTTGTGGTACACTCAATTCCCTCTGAGAATATTACCCTGAGACTATAAATTCTGGCCATTCTAAAGCCCTCTCTCCTAAAAGGAACCCTCTTACACTGTTGGTGGGAATGTAAATTGGTGCAGCCAATTTACTATATGGAAAACAGTATGGAAGTTCCTCAAAAAACTAGAAATAGAGTTGCCATATGATGCAGCAATCCCACTCCTGGGCATATATCTGGAGAAAACCCAAATTCGAAAAGATACATGCACCCCAATGTTCATAGCAGCACTATTTACAATAGCCAAGACATGGAAGCACCTAAGTGTCTATCGACCAAAGAAGATGTGGTATATATACACAATGGAATGTTACACAGCCATAAAAAAGAATGAAATAATGCTATTTGCAGCAACATGGATGGACCTAGAGATTACCATACTAAGTGAAGACAGACAGAGAAAGACAAATATCATGTGATATCATTTATATGTGGAATCTAAAAAAATGATACAAATGAACTTAATTACAAAACAGAAATAGACCCACAGACATAGAAAACAAACTTATGGTTACCAAAGGGGAAAGGTTGGGGTGGGGGAGGGATAAATTAGGAGTCTGGGATTAACATATACACACATATATAAAATAGATAATGAACAAGGACCTACAATATAGCACAGGGAACTATACTCAATATTTTGTAATAACCTATAAGGGAAAAGAATCTGAATGCATATATATACACACACATATATATACGTATATATAACTGAATCACTTTGCTGTACACCTGAAACTAACACAACATTGTAAATCAACTATACTTCAATAAAAAATAAAAATTAATTAAAAAAATAGGGCTCGTCTTTATGCAACCATAACCTGGAATTTAAATCCGACTCTCATTTTTGTCCCTAATCTTTGAAATTGTTTGAAGTAGACCAAATGTGTTGGTATGAGAGCTTCCTCCCTAAGTTTATCCTGGTCAAGCTGGGAGAAACTCAAGTCTGGGAAGGAAACTGGAGGACACAGCTCACTCCCCCTTTTCTGCTAATTTTGTAGGCTACCTAACACTGGGCATGAATACATAATTCTAAGCTAACTGACCTTGTCCTGCAGAAGGACACTGTGGTCCCCATTATTTATTTCTAATTTAAATTTGTTCTCAAAATAATAATAAACATAGTTTCTAATCATATGAGAATGGTATAAATTGTGCTTTAGAGTCAGAAAGACTTGGGCTAAATCATGATCTGCTATTTAATAGGTCTGTCACCCTAGCAGACTATTTACTAAAATTCTCTGGACTCAATTTCCTACCTGAAATGTGAAGACAAATTCATTAGCTCAAATTCTTGGTTGCAAGAATTTGAGGTAATGAATATAAAGTGCCTGGCATATGAAAGGCTCTCAGAGACAGCAGTCATTATGATTACTTGAGATGAACAACCTATCATCCCAGAAAAATTCAGAAGGACCACTTTCTGAATTTATACTAGCATCTGATGAATTGTCATTTAATTAAGCTAAGTTTTCCTCTATGCTCCTAAATTTTAATAGTACATTTTTTAGTTTCTGTAATAGATGAACAAAATAGCATCTTCAACACCTTGGTATATTTCTGCTTAGTGAAATAATAATGCTACTAAGATGTGTCAAAAAGCTCTGGTTTTAAAAGCTGATGGTGGAGGCAGCAACTGGTTGGGAAAGAACTGTTTCTACCTGCTGTGACTGTAACAAACCCTCTCTATTTGTGGGAAGATCTTCCCTTTTGATGGTTGGCCATTGATGTGATGTTGTAAAGGACGGTGAATTGTTCTTTGGTTTGATATCCTAGTGATTTTCAAGTACGAAATGTTAGGATGAAGACTTTGAACGTACTTATTCTCTTAACTGAACTACCAGACTCAAGTGTTTTGAAACTTTTTCTACATAGTTCGAGGATCTGCAGAGTTCTCACCTCAAAAGCCAGCAGGTGAACCCTTGGACAGGCAACAAAAAATATTTGGTTGCATCTCTGTTATCACTATTATTTTAAATTACTTTACAGGATTTTTCTCTCATTTTTTTCCTATTAAGTACAAAGAATTAAAATGATCCTTTTCTACATGCTTATGTTTTTAAACAAAGGTTTTCAAAGTTCAGCTTTAATTTTAAACTTAAATGAAAATGACTAAGCATTTTGGATTCTAGAATTTTAAGTAAATGTTATTCTATTTTAGACACTACTGGTTCATTATGTAAACTCCTAGCAATCTTTTTAATTATTAGACTTCAATAGTAACGAAAAATATTTTTCAAAAATTTCATGCTACACACACACACACTCCGAGGAAAAGATCAACTGAGATGAATAGAAATCTATTACAATAATTTTGGAGGTATTTTAAATAACCCTATGGCTGATGTGACTGGACTGAAAAAAATAATGTTTAACTTTCCCATACTTCACATTAAGAAAACAAAGCTGGCTTGTCACCTAAAGGAAAGTAGAGGGAATAAAAGTAACAAAACCCCTCAAACCTCAGCCCTGTTTCCCTGTCTCCCAAATTAAAGACCCAAGATATTAATGGGCTAAAAATGCAGGTACATAATTCCTTACTGTACAAGAACTCCTTTTTTATTTTCAAGGCAGCCCACGTATTAACTCCGTTATCTCTCCTGTCCCTATTATCAGTGTCTCAATTCCCAGAAACTGTGGCAGAAAATAGAGGATAAATTCCAACTTTCTTTTCTATTGCCTCCCCTACTGTATATGCTGGGATGCCAAAATCATGTCTTTCCAGTGATGGGTGCACAAGAGACAGAGTTGTGACTAATAAAACATAAGTGGGAGTCTACTGAGCATTTCTGAGAAAGTCTCTGTTTTCCTACCGCAGGCACTGCCTAATCCTCCTTCACTCTTTCCTTCCTCTTT
This sequence comes from Physeter macrocephalus, assembly GCF_002837175.3. Lineage (NCBI taxonomy): Eukaryota > Metazoa > Chordata > Mammalia > Artiodactyla > Physeteridae > Physeter > Physeter macrocephalus. The sequence continues at coordinate 36,166,724 of NC_041222.1, forward strand.
TTACCTGAACGTGGATGTGATGGCTGGCACTGCAGCAGCCATTAAGAAAAAGTCAAGAGATAACACAGACTTTGGCCTTGGTAGCCTTGAGCTTCTGAACCAACATCTTCACTTGCGGATTTCCTGTTGTACCAGCCACACTTAGCTATTAAATACAATTCCTAAAATATGTATCTCCAAAAGTACAGAGTATTAGATAGCATTTACTGAGTACTCACTGTGTGCCAGACACATTGTGAAAAGTACTCAATATTCAGTCTTTCATTTATTTCTCACAACAATCCTATGAGACAGGTACTATTATTATTTTTATTACTAAAATAAGGAAATCAAAGCAGGGAAAGTTTAATGACCCTGTTAGGGTCACATGATTAGCAAAAGCTGAAATGGGCTACAGCCAGTCTGACTCCAGAGCCCTAGGTCTGACCTATTCCACCACCATGTTGTCTTGTACTGGAGAAGGCGCCAAAAGGGGAAGAGTCAGGGTAACAATCATTGTAGGGACTGGCCAGCAAGCCTCCAATTTTTATAATAGAGGTAGGAAATGATCCTGTCCTCACTCAGCATCCTCACTTTGGATGGATCTCTACCAGCATCTCAGAGTTGACTGGGGGTTTTGTCCCTAATCCCACAATTCAATGGCAGATTTGAGTAGGTCTGTGCCTGGATGCTAGTTAGAGCAGTTCATCATCACACCCTTTTTGAAGCCAGAGTTTCTCATTGAGAATTAAAAAAAAAACAAAGAATAGAAACAAAGAGAGAAAGAAAGGAAGGAAAACAATTTTTAAGGTAAAAGAAGCATAAGAGAAGAGTGCAGGATGGTCCTTCAAGATGGCGGAGAAGTAAGAGGTGGAGATCGCCTTCCTCCCCACAAATACATCAGAAATACTTCTACATGCGGAACAACTCCTACAGAATACCTACTGAATGCTGGCAGAAGACCTCAGACTTCCCAAAAGGCAAGAAACTCCCCACGTCCCTGGGTAGGGCAAAAGAAAAAAGAAAAAACAGAGACAAAGGAATAGGGACAGTACCTGCACCACTGGGAGGGAGCTATGAAGGAGGAAAAGTTTCCACACACTAGAAGCCCCTTCAATGTCAGGGACAGAGGTGGGGGGGTGAGGGGAAGCTTCGGAGCCAAGAGGGAGAACACAGCAACAGGGGTGCAGAGGGCAAAGTGGAGAGATTCCTGCACGAAGAATTGGTGCTGACCAGCACTCACCAGCCTGAGAGGCTTGTCTGCTCACCTGCTGGGGCGGGCGGGGGCTGGGAGCTGAGGCTCGGGCTTTGGAGGTCAGATCCCAGGGAGAGGACTGGGGTTGGTGCGTGAACACAGCCTGAAGGGGTTAGTGCGCCACAGCTAGCTGGGAGGGAGTCCGGGAAAAAGTCTGGACCTGCCTAAGAGGCGAGACCATTGTTTCGGGGTGCGCGAGGAGAGGGATTCAGAGCACCGCCTAAACGAGCCCAGAGATGGGCGCGAGCCACGGTTATCAGCGCGGACCCCAGAGACGGGCATGAAGCGCTAAGGCTGCTGCTGCTGCCACCAAGAAGCCTGTGTGCAAGCACAGGTCACTATCCGTACATCCCCTCCTGGGAGCCTGTGCAGCCTGCCACCGCCAGGGTTCCGTGATCCAGGGACAACGTCCCCAGGAGAACACATGGCGCACCTCAGGCTGTTGCAATGTCACACTGGCCTATGCCTTCGCAGGCTCACCCCACATTCCGTACCCCTCCCTTCCCTGAGCCTGAGTGAGCCAGAGCCCCCTAATCAGCTGCTCCTTTAACCCCCTTCTGTCTGGGTGAAGAACAGATGCCAGAGGGCGACCTACATGCAGAGGCAGGGCCAAATCCAAAGCTGAACCCCAGGAGCTGTGAGAACAAAGAAGAGAAAGGGAAATCTCTCCCAGCAGCCTCAGAAACAGCGGATTAAATCTCCACAATCAACTTGATGTTCCCTGCATCTGTGGAGTACCTGATTGGAGAACGTTTTTATTACTTATTTTTTTATTTTTATTTTTTTGCGGTACGCGGGTCTCTCACTGTTGTGGCCTCTCCTGTTGCGGAACACAGGCTCCGGACGCGCAGGCTCAGCGGCCACGGCTCACGGGCCTAGCCGCTCCGCGGCATGTGGGATCTTCCCGGACCGGGGCACGAACCCGTCTCCCCTGCATCGGCAGGTGGACTCTCAACCACTGTGCCACCAGGGAAGCCCTTTACTACTTATTATCATTGGTGGATTTGTTTATTGGTTCAGTTGCTCTCTTCTTTTTTTTATTTAAAAAAATTTTAAATTAATATTTTAAAAAATTTTATTTTAATAACTTTATTTTTTTCCTTTCTTTCTTTCTTTTTTCTCAACCTGATCCTCTGAGCCATGTGGCTGACAGGGCCTTGGTGCTCCAGCTGGATGTCAGGACTGAGCCTCTGAGGTGGGAGAGCCGAGTCCAGGACATTGGACCACCAGAGACCTCCTGGCCCCATGTCATATCAATTGGCGAGAGCTCTCCCAGAGACATCCATCTCAATGCTAAGACCCAGCTCCACTCAACGACCAGCAAGCTGCAGGGCTAGACATCCCATGCCAAACAACTAGCAAGACAGGAACCCACACCCACCCATTAGCAGAGAGGCTACCTAAAATCATAATAAGGTCACAGACACCCCAAAACACAGCACCGGGCATGGTCCTGCCCACCAGAAAGACAAGATCCAGCCTCATCCACCAGAACACAGGCACCAGTCCCCTCCACCAGGAAGCCTACACAACCCACTGAACGAACCTTACCCACTGGGGAAAGACACCAAAAAAACGGGAACTACGAACCTGCAGCCTGCAAAAAGGAGACCCGAAATGCAGTAAGTTAAGCAAAATGAGAAGACAGAGAAATATGCAGCAGATGAAGGAGCAAGGTAAAAACCCACCAGACCAAACAAATGAAGAAGAAACAGGTAGTCTACCTGAAAAAGAATTCAGAGTAATGATAGTAAAGAGGATCCAAAATCTTGGAAATAGAATGTAGAAAATACAAGAAACGTTTAACAAGGACCTAGAAGAACTAAAGAACAAACAAACAATGATGAACAACACAATAAATGAAATTAAAAATTCTCTAGAAGGAATGAATAGCAGAATAACTGATGCAGAAGAACGGATAAGTGACCTGGAAGTTAAAATAGTGGAAATAAGTACTGCAGAGCAGAATAAAGAAAAAAGAATGAAAAGAATTGAGGACAGTCTCAGAGACCTCTGGGAAAACATTAAACACACCAACATTCGAATTATAGGGGTCCCAGAAGAAGAAGGTAAAAAGAAAGGGATTGAGAAAATATTTGAAGAGATTATAGTTGAAAACTTCCC
>NC_041222.1:36170222-36184294 GCF_002837175.3 Physeter macrocephalus
ACTATCAAAAATTAAATACAAAGAAAAAAATATTAAAAGCAGCAAGGGAAAAGCAACAAATAACATACAACGGAACCCCATAAGGTTAAGAGCTGGTTTCTCAGCAGACACTCTGCAAGCCAAAATGGTGTGGCAGGACATATTTAAAGTGATGAAAGGGAAAAACGTACAACAAAGATTACTGTGCTCGGCAAGGACCTCATTCAGATTTGAGGAGGAAATTAAAACATTTATAGACAAGCAAAAGCTAAGAGAATTTAGCACCACCAAACCAACTTTACAACAAATGCTAAAGGAACTTCTCTAGGTAGGAAACACAAGAGAAGGAAAAGACCTACAATACCAAGCCCAAAGCAATTAAGAAAATGGTAATAGGAACATGCATATCGATAATTAACCTTAAACGTAAATGGATTAAATGCTCCAACCAAAAGACATAGACTGGCTGAATGGATACAAAAACAAGACCCGTATATATGCTGTCTACAAGAGATCCATGTCAGACCTAGGGACACATAGAGACCGAAAGTGAGGGGATAGAAAAAGATATTCCATGCAAATGGAAATCAAAAGAAAGCTGGAGTAGCATTACTCATACCAGATAAAACAGAATTTAAAATAAAGACTATTACAAGAGACAAAGAAGGACACTCCATAATAATCAAGGGATCAATCCAAGAAGAAGATATAACAATTGTAAAATTTTATGCACCCAACATAGGAGCACCTCAGTACATAAGGGAAATGCTAACAGCCATAAAAGGGGAAATTGACAGTAACACAATCATAGTAGGGGACTTTAACACCCCACTTTCACGACTGGACAGAACAATCAAAATGCAAATAAATAAGGAAACACAAGCTTTAAATGATACATTAAACAAGATGGACTTAATGGATATTTATAGGACATTCCATCCAAAAACAACAGAACACACCTTCTTCTCAAGTGCTCATGGAACATTCTCCAGGAGAGATCATATCTTGGGTCACAAATCAAGCCTCGGTAAATTTAAGAAAACTGAATTCATATCAGGTATCTTTTCCGGCCACAATGCAATGAGACTAGATATCAATTACAGGAAAAAAACTGTAAAAAAATACAAACATATGGAGGCTAAACAAAATGCTACTAAATAAGCGAGATCCTTGAAGTAATCAAAGAGGAAATCAAAAAACACCTAGAAACAAATGACAATGAAAATGATGGCACCAAACCTATGTGATGCAGCAAAAGCAGTTCTAAGAGGGAAGTTTATAGCAATACAATCCTACCTCAAGAAACAAGAAAAATCTCAAATAAACAACCTAACCTTACACCTAAAGCAATTAGAGAAAGAAGAACAAAAAAACCCCCAAAGTTAGCAGAAGGAAAGAAATCATAAAGACAAGATCAGAAATAAATGAAAAAGAAATGAAGGAAATGATAGCAAAGATCAATAAAACTGAAAAATGGTTCTTTGAGAAGATAAACAAAATTGATAAACTATTAGCCAGTCTCATCAAGAGAAAAGGGGAGAAGACTCAAATCAATAGAATTAGAAATGAAAAAAGGAGAAGTAACAACTGACACTGCAGAAATACAAAGGATCAAGAGAGACTACTACCAGCAACTCTATGCCAATAAAATGGACAACCTGGAAGAAATGGACAAATTCTTCGAAAAGCACAACCTTCTAAGACTGAACCAGGAAGAAATAGAAAATATAAACATATCAATCACAAGCACTGAAATTGAAACTGTAATTAAAAATCTTCCAACAAACAAAAGCCCAGGACCAGATGGCTTCACAGGAGAATTCTATCAAACATTTAGAAAAGAGCTAACACCTATCCTTCTCAAACTCTTCCAAAGTATAGCAGAGGGAGGAACACTCCCACAGTCATTCTATAAGGCCACCATCACCCTGATACCAAAACCAGATAGAGAGGTCATGAAAAAAGAAAACTACAGGCTAATATCAGTGATGAAAATAGACGCAAAAATCCTCAACAAAATACTAGCAAACAGAATCCAGCAGCACATTAAAAGGATCATACACCATGATCAATTGGGATTTACCCCAGGAATGCAAGGATTCTTCAACATACACAAATCAATCATTGTGATACACCATATTAACAAATTGAAGTATAAAAACCATACGATAATCTCAATAGATGCAGAAAAAGCTTTCGAAAAATTCAACACCCATTTATCACAACAACTGTCCGTAAAGGCATAGAGGGAACCTACCTCAACATAATAAAGGCCATATATGACAAACCTACAGCCAACATCATTCTCAATGGTGAAAAACTGAAACCATTTCCACAAGATTAGGAATAAGACAAGGTTGCCCACTCTTACCACTATTATTCAACATAGTTTTGGAAGTTTTAGCCACAGCAATCAGAGAAGAAAAAGAAATAAAAGGAATCCAAATCAGAAAAGAAGAAGTAAAAGAGTCACTGTTTGCAGATGACATGATACTATACATAGAGAATCCTAAAGATGCTGCCAGAAAACTACTACAGCTAATCAATGAATTTGGTAAAGTAGCAGGTTAGAAAATTAATGCACAGAAATCTCTTGCATTGCTATACACTAATGATGAAAAATCTGAAAGAGAAATTAAGGAAAAACTCCCATTTACCATTGCAAGAAATGAATAAAATACCTAGGAATAAACCTACCTAAAGTGCTTCCCTGGTGGTGCAGTGTTTGAGAATCCACCCGCCAATGGAGGGGACAAGGTTTGAGCCCTGGTCTGGGAAGATCCCACATGCCATGGAGCAAATAGGCCTGTATGCCACAACTACTGAGCCTGAGCTCTAGAGCCCGCGAGCCACAACTACTGAGCCTGCGTGCTACAACTACTGAAGCCCGTGCACCTAGAGCCTGTGCTCCACAACAAGAGAAGCCACCACAGTGAGAAGCCCGGGCACCGCAATGAAGAGTAGCCATCATTCGCTACAACTACAGAAAGACTGCATGCAGCAATGAAGACCCAATGCAGCCAAAAAAAAAATAAATAAATTTATATAAGAAAACAATAACAACAACTACAAAAACCTACCTAAGGAGACAAGATACCTGTATGCAGAAAACTATAAGACAGTGATGAAAGAAACCATGCAGCAGTGAAGACCCAATGCAGCCAAAAAAAAAAAAAAAATAAATTTATATAAGAAAACAATAACAACAACTACAAAAACCTACCTAAGGAGACAAGATACCTGTATGCAGAAAACTATAAGACAGTGATGAAAGAAACTAAAGATGATACAAACAGATGGAGAGATATACCATCTTGGATTGGAAGAATCAACATTGTGAAAATGACTATACTATCCAAAGCAAGCTACAGATGCAGTGCAATCCCTATCAAACTACCAATGGCATTTTGCACAGAACAAGAACAAAAAATTAAACAATTTGTATGGTAACACAAAAGACCCTGAATAGCTAAAGCAATCTTGAGAAAGAAACACACATGAAAGGATGCTCAACATCACTAGTCATTAGAGAAATGGAAATCAAAACTACAATGAGGTATCACCTCACACCCTCCCTGACTTTAAACTATACCACAAATCTACAGTCATCAAGACAGCATGGTACTGACACAAAAACAGCAATATAGATAAATGGGACAGGATAGAAAGTCCAGAAATAAACCCACGCTCATATGCTCACCTTATCTTTGACAAAGGAGGCAAGAATATACAATGGAGAACAGACAGCCTCTAACTACCATATGACCCAGCAATCCCACTACTGGGCACATATCCTGAGAAAACAATAATTCAAAAGGAGCAATGTACCACAATGTTCACTGCAGCACTATTTACAACAGCCAGGACATGGAAGCAACCTAAGTGTCCATTGACACGTGAATGGATAAAAAAGACGCGGCATATATAAAGAATATACAATGGAGAACAGACAGCCTCTTCAATACGTGGTGCTGGGAAAAGTGGGCAGCTACATGTAAAAGAATGAAATTAGAACACTTGCTAACACCGTACATGAAAATAAACTCCAAATGGATTAAAGACCTAAATGCAAGGCCAGACACTATAAAACTCTTAGAGGAAAACATAGGCAGAACACTCTATGACATAAATCACAGGGCACATATCCTGAGAAAACAATAATTCAAAAGGAGCAATGTACCACAATGTTCACTGCAGCACTATTTACAACAGCCAGGACATGGAAGCAACCTAAGTGTCCATTGACACATGAATGGATAAAAAAGACGCGGCATATATATACAATGGAATATCACTCAACCCTAAAAAGAAACGAAATAGAGTTATATGTAGTTATTTGTAGTGTAGAGTTATTTGTAGAGTTATTCATGTGTCCAATGACACATGAATGGATAAAAAAGACGTGGCACATATATACAATGGAATATCACTCAACCCTAAAAAGAAACGAAATAGAGTTATTTGTAGTGAGGTGGCTGGACCTAGTCTGTCATACAGCGTGAAATAAGTCAGAAAGACAAAAACAAATACTGTATGTTAACATATATATATGGAATCTAAAAAAAAAAAAGGGGGGGGGGTCTGAAGAACCTAGGGGTAGAACAGGAATAAAGACACAGACGTAGAGAATGGACTTGATGACACGGGGAAGGGGAAGGGTAAGTTGAGACGAAGTGAGAGAGTGGCATGGACATATATACACTACCAAGTGTAAAACAGATAGCTAATGGTAAGTAGCCGCATAGCACAGGGAGATAAGTTCGGTGCTTTGTGTCCACCTAGAGGGGTGTGTAGAGTTATTTGTAGAGTTATTCATGTGTCCAATGACACATGAATGGATAAAAAAGACGTGGCACATATATACAATGGAATATCACTCAACCCTAAAAAGAAACGAAATAGAGTTATTTGTAGTGAGGTGGCTGGACCTAGTCTGTCATACAGCGTGAAATAAGTCAGAAAGACAAAAACAAATACTGTATGTTAACATATATATATGGAATCTAAAAAAAGTAGAGTTATTTGTAGAGTTATTCATGTGTCCATTGACACATGAATGGATAAAAAAGACGTGGCACATATATACAACGGAATATCACTCAACCCTAAAAAGAAACGAAATAGAGTTATTTGTAGTGATGTGGCTGGACCTAGTCTGTCATACAGCGTGAAATAAGTCAGAAAGACAAAAACAAATACTGTATGTTAACATATATATATGGAATCTAAAAAAAAAAAAGGGGGGGGGGTCTGAAGAACCTAGGGGTAGAACAGGAATAAAGACACAGACGTAGAGAATGGACTTGATGACACGGGGAAGGGGAAGGGTAAGTTGAGACGAAGTGAGAGAGTGGCATGGACATATATACACTACCAAGTGTAAAACAGATAGCTAATGGTAAGTAGCCGCATAGCACAGGGAGATAAGTTCGGTGCTTTGTGTCCACCTAGAGGGGTGTGATAGGGAGGGTGGGAGGGAGACACAAGAGGGAGGGGATATGGGGATATTCGTATACGTATAGCAGATTCTCTTTCTTATACAGCAGCAACTAACACAACAATGTAAAGCAATTATACTCAATAAAGATGTTTTAAAAAAAGGGGGGGGGAAGAGAGGAGTGCAAAGGACAGGAAAAACAAAGGAAAAGAGAGAAGAAAGCAGTAGAAGAAAGACAACAATAATATGGAGCCCATGGAAAAGATAGTGCAGAAGAAAGGAATCAATCACTCAATCAATAAAGCAAGTTGAGATGTCAAAACAGAAGCCTAGAGAAAGCAAGATTACAAGGAATATAACATGGTATTAGCAAAAGCAGAGTTTGCACTGCAGGGAGTAAAGTGATATAGATATGGATATTGTTGAGTGGATGTAGAGAATTGAAATAATGATGTGGAATACAAATGTAAGGACTTCCCACAATTTTTTTTTTTAGGAAAATAATGAAGAGATGACAAGGAAAGACAAAATGATAGATTTGGAAGACAGAAAACAGAAACCTACTTCAGGATACTAGCTGTGTCTTCCTCTGAGGACTGGTAACTACTGAGTCTTTACTCACCAGATATTCTATTTTGTGCTTTGTATACCTTACTTCACTTAATGCATACAGAACAATCCCATGAGGTAGACAACATCATTACTCCCTTTTTACAGATGTAGAAACTAAGGCTTCAAAAGGTTGACCATCTTTCCCAAAGTCATATAACAGTGAGAACTAGAATGGAACTTTGAAGCCAGGTCTCTTAGACTACAAAGTCCAAGCTCTGAAACCCCACAGCAGACTTTATCAACAATCAAAATCACGCGTGATTTAAGATGTCCAAGGGAGGCTGAAAGGACACAATATGTTTCAGGAAATATTAAGAGCTGCATCCCATAGACTCATCCTAAAATATATAAATATGTATACACACACACACATATTCATTACAAACACAAATGAAAAGAAAGGTATTTGAGGATTTAAAAAACAAAACAAAATAGGATTTCTATCTTAAGACTTTCTCTGCAAAGCTCATTTCAGGAGACAATGAAAGGTCAGAAAAAGCTATTGAAATGAACCCAAGAATTTTATACTGAGCTCCTTGTCCATCGTGAGTAAATGCAGAAGACACACATCTGCAGGGCTGAGAAAGTATACTAACCCACCTTTCTACAAACACACACTCTGAAAACCAAAATAAAACAAATAATTTAAAGAGCTATTTCAGCTGATGAATAAAAACATCCAAATTAAAAACCCTAGAATGCATAGTTGTTAGTAAGACTTACTGATGGCTCTAAGATAAATTAAACATAGAGCTGATCATTGTTTTCACACAATTCTTCTGAAAAGAAAAGAAAAATAATGATAAGAAGTAAATTAAGTAAAATAATCTGTTGTGTAAATCCAAATTATGAGATTAAAGATGGAGAAATGAGTATAGATGGGAGAAGTAAAACAAATGTAAATCAAGTTCATACAGCAAGGAGTCAGGAGATAACTTCTTTCTTATAAGATAAATATTTATTTTAAAATACCACTATTGTAGACTTGAAAAATGACATTTTAAAATTATTAAAAACTGAAATTTCTACCTAAAAAATAAAATATAAAAACTAAACATGAGGGCTTCCCTGGTGGCGCAGCAGTTGCGCGTCCGCCTGCCGATGCAGGGGAACCGGGTTCGCGCCCCGGTCTGGGAGGATCCCACATGCCGCAGAGCGGCTGGGCCCGTGAGCCATGGCCGCTGAGCCTGCGCGTCCGGAGCCTGTGCTCCGCAACGGGAGAGGCCACAGCAGAGGGAGGCCCGCATACCACAAAAAAAAAAACAAAACACTAAACATGAAAGAATGGGCAGAGATTTTTCCATTACACACACATACACACACGAATGGATGGCAAAATTAGTTGCAAACAATATAGCATTTTAGATAGAAACACTGAAAAGGACAAGAAAGTATAATTTAGCTCTACTTACCATGAATATCTAACAGTATAAAATTTGTGCATCAAAATATATGGATCAAAGACTTTAAGACAAAAGAAGTAACTAATGGAACCACACTATTTTTCAGATAATTTAATCAATTTATTTCAGGAGAAAAAATACAAAGGATTTGTTTACATAATAGATATAATTTAATAATATTAAAATATATGTCCTACAAAGAGCAACTTTTTCACTTAAGTATTCATGGATCACCTAAAGAGTTTCTGGAAGAAAAACTGAAGGTATACTAGGCCAAAAGGAAATCTCAACAAATGCCCTAAGGAAAAACAATACCTCTCAAACCACTAGTGCAGTTAATTATCTGACCTTATTATCTGACCACAATACAGTGAAAAAAAAGTCAATAGTAAATCTCAATAGACACAAAGTTTCTTAAACACTTAACGGTACTATTTTCAATGGTCATTCTATCAAAGAGGAAGCCAAAACATCATTAGGAAATAATGATATGTAGCCAAAAGTATGTTCAGAGGTAAATGTTCACATTTAAAAATTGTATTAATGTAAAAGGAAAAATAAATGAACCATGATTCAACCAATAAGAGTCATAAAAGAACAGAGTGATCCTAAGGAAAATAAGGAAGAGTAACAAAGTAAAAAAGGACAAAGGAAAAACAGCATTACTAAACAATAAATCCAAGAACTGGCCTTTTGAAAAACAACAAGAACAAAAACATCTAAGAAAATAATATATATATTATACACATAACATTAATATAATGACATTATATGTAATACAATATATAATCTATATAATAATTTTGTTAATGAAAAACATTCCCTGCCATATCAGCAAACAAAGGATGTTGCAGCCATCAAGCCATCACATTACAGCCATCCCCCCTATGGTGAACCCTGAGGGAACTCAGGATAGAAGCATAATGCCCATCATCATCAGACACTGTACCACCCCCACCCCCACCCCACTGGCCCCAGATAGCTGAGGTGCATATCAAAGGAATGATTTCAGTCAGCCCAGACTCTTGTATCTTCCCATATACAGAAAGGCGCTAAATTCCTTAACGTGAGATATCTGGTTTTCTTTAATTAATAGTAATCTTTTGATGTTGGAACTACCTGGTTTTTGTTGCAAAAACTCCTATATATAATGGCTCCCCACCTTGTCTCTTTGGAACATCTTTCAGAGTTATCTGAGGTGCTATGTCCCGTGCTTAAGTCCTCAGTTTTGTCCACCGAAGAAAACATTAACTCTCAACTTTTAGGTTGTGCATCTTTTTTCAATTGACAATATATAATCTATATATAAGTATACATAATGGTATTACATACAATTATATTACAGTTAGATATATATAACTATATATATAATTGGCTAAACATTTTTAAAAAAAATCTTATAAAATGGACATGGTTCTGGAGAATATAAATTAAAAAAATTAAAATCGAGAAAAGTTACCAAAGAATTACCTTTCAAAAAGGCTTTAAGGCCAGATGGTTTCCTTCAAACTTATAAGGACAGCAATCCCAAGTGTCTCCAGAGAAAGAAAAAGTTGCAAAATTTCACAATTTTTACGTCTCTTGATATCAAAAATCGGCAGAGAGAGAGGCCAGGTTCAAGGTCAAACAAATCTGGGTTAGGAAGCCTGGCTCTTCATTTATTACCTGTGCTACCTTCTACATAAGGAATAAATGAAAAAACCATAAAGAATACTTTAAAGGATTCTGTTTATCTGCCGTAAGTACACAAGTAGTATTACCAAGCTGCTGTAGCAATAATATAGAACACACACACACACACACACACACACACACACACATTATTCAGTAAAAGAAACTATAAATTTCTACTAAGAAAAAGAAGCACAAATAAAATATTCTAAAGCCAAAACAATAGCATATTAAAGAACTAAATTTAATTTGTGAATATAAGCAGAAAATATCTTAAGAAATCTATTATTCTAATAAATCACATCAACAATTTTAGTATGAGACACTATATATTAATCTCAACAGACACTGAGAAAACACCCAAATCCCATTCCTAACAAAACCTTTATAAAACCAAAAATGCTGCATAGACACAATAAACAAAAGCAAACATCCACGAAAAGTGAAAAAAAAAAAAAGGTAAAAAAAATCCAGGGGGCTTCCTTGGTGGCGCAGTGGTTGAGAATCCACCTGCCGATGCAGGGGACACGGGTTCGTGCCCCGGTCCGGGAAGATCCCACATGCCGCGGAGCGGCTGGGCCCGTGAGCCATGGCCACTGAGCCTGTGTGTCCGGAGCCTGTGCTCTACAACGGGAGAGACCACAACAGTGAGAGGTCCGCGTACTACAAAAAAAAAAAAAAAAAAAAAAAAAAAAAATCCAGGAAAAATCAGGACCTATACATGAAAGCCTACTGTCATTCTTGACATTTAACATTTTAAATGGTTAGCTAATATAATAGAAATATTAATTGTGATATCAGCTTCCATAGTTTTAATACTTTCCATATGCCTAAATTTATTTAATCCTAGCAACAATCTGGTGATTCTGGGTTACTACCCCTAATTTCAGATGAAGAAACTGAAACTGAAGGTTAAGAAACTTAATTTTCACTTGTACAAGGCTACACAGGTAGCACTGGTATACAGACAGGTTTGGAACTGAAGTCAACCTGCTTCCAAGAGCTAAACGTATAATGGCTAATTTGTACAATAAGAACAAACATGAAAAATACTCAAATGAACAGAGATAAGTATTACTATTGTTAGATACTATGTATTCTTAAAAAAAAAAAAAACCCTCAACGTAATCAGTTACACGTGAATTAAAGGGGCAAGTGATAAGAAAAATATACAAAAACAACAGCTCTGTTATAAACAAGCAATAATCAGTTAAAGGCATAATGGTAATAGCAAAACAAACAAATATTTACTACTCTAAAAATATATCTAATCCCAAAAGTATGGGACTAAAGACACGCCTAAAACTTTGGAAAACCAACTGTTATAAAGAGGCCAAGATTCATATAATTGTCATCAATTGTCACTGGGATTGTTTTTGGAACATAGTAATATAGTGCTTAATTTTATCCGGAAAAATGAACAGGTGAGAATGTTTAAGAAAATGTTTAAAAAGTGGGGTGATACTATAGTGTCAAAAGAATTAACAGAATAATAGAACAGGAAACTCTAAAAGAGGCCTTCATAAATGCAACAATTTGAATGGAAAACATTGTTTTGGCAAGAGGTGGATTACTTAACAAATGACATTGAGCAAATGGGACCTCTATAAAAATTCAATTTAGATCCTCACACTGAACACCAAAATAAATTCTATGTGGTTAGATATTAATGTTGAAAAATGAAACAAGAAAACATTAGATGCAAATGGAAGTTGGAAATTAATAGATTTTGAGACAGGAAAGGACTTTCTAACCTAAGAGTTCTTAACCTGGGGTATAGGGATGAACCTATGGGACAGCAAATCCCCTGCTATGTATGTTTGGGTTTATTTTAGGGGAAAGCATACATAGCTTTCATCAGCATACAGAAAATTCTCCAGGATATACAAAAGATGAGGTATGACTAATTGAAGAACTTATAGAGGACACATATATTTGACTAAATAATAACTAAAAAGTAGATATTAGCTGTCTATGTCAAAACAGTATGAAGAAAACTTGAAAGCAAATGACAAATTGATAAAATATTTGTAATAACTATGGCCGGGGGTAATATACTGACTATATACTGATAAGAAAAATACTATAAACAAGCACTAATCAGTTAAAGGCATAATGGTAATAGCAAAACAAACAAATATTTACTACTCTAAAAATATATCTAATCCCAAAAGTATGGGACTGAAAGATTAGTAGATGATTTGTAGAGAATTCATAGCATTAGTACCCTTGAGTGACTTTGAAACACATTTCTGAAATTCAATTTTAATATTAATTCTTACAGTTTGGGAATTTCTAATACCAAATTTCCAACAAGTAAACAGAGACAGCACCCACAAAAACCTGAAACCTTCTTTAACCTAATTTTCCTTGGTTGCAAGTTAGATAAAGCATTTTGTGGTTAAAAAGTATAATAAAAAAGTTAATGGGGAAGAAATGACAAAATGAACAACAAAATCTGAAGGGAAAGCAACATGCAGATTGAAGATAGTAGAGTAGGAAATATTTTTACAATAAATATTGTATATATTAAGAATATTTGGACCCAGAATTATAGTATTGGGAGTTACTGCATTATTCAAGCATAAAAGTCGCTGAAAGTTGATTTTGTTGGGAGACTTTCGATTTTTGTTTATATACTTCATGATTTACACTCTTCTTTACAAAGAGCATGCATTATTTTAGTGACAGTAATCTAGTTATAAAAATGGTCCTCCTCGGGGCTTGCCTGGTGGCGCAGTGGTTGGGAGTCGGCCTGCCGATGCAGGGGACACGGGTTCATGCCCCGGTCCGGGAAGATCCCACATGCCGCGGAGCGGCTGGGCCCGTGGACATGGGGAGGGGGAAGGGTAAGCTGGGGTGAAGTGAGAGAGTGGCATGGACATATATACACTACCAAATGTAAAACTGATAGCTAGTGGGAAGCAGCCGCATAGCACAGGGAGATCAGCTCGGTGCTTTGTGACCACCTAGAGGGGTGGGAGGGAGACGAAAGAGGGAGGAGATATGGGGATTGTATGTATATGTATAGCTGATTCGCTTTGTTATAAAGCAGGAACTAACACACCATTGTGAAGCAATTATACTCCAATAAAGATGTTTAAAAAAAAAAAGGTCCTCCTGCTAATGATATCGGTGGCTATGGGATTGCTCTTCCTAGGATCTTTCAGTGTTAAATATTTATTTGCTTCTAAGAAGTTAGTGACAACGGGCATCAGTGGAAGATTGGTAACTTATTTTGCCAAATAAGGACAACATCATTTCACGTAACTAAGAAAATTTTATATCAAAATAGTATATAATTTCCAAATAAGTCACTTAAAATTTTAAAAAAATTAAAAAATACCTTTATTTTTAAACTAAGCTATACTGCATTACTATTATTCTTCTCTGCCTGGTGATCCTCGAACACTCTCACTAAATAGCATCTCTACAGACCAGATGGTCTCTGGGCAACCTTCCAATGTTATGATGTCTCAGACAAACTGATAACAATTATTTTATGTTCCAGGTATGGTATCACATGTAATTGAGAGTTTTAGCACAATGAAAATAAAATTGAACACATCTGCTATGGAGAACAAGGCTATTAGATGTCAACTCCAATGGCACCTAAATTCAGAGCAATGAATGAGAATTCAGCATGACTAATACGATCACTTCCATATCATGCTCACTCCAGGAAGCTCTCTACAACATTCTTTCAAGTCGGTTGTAAAGGTTTCCAACAGCTAAATAACAAGCAGACTCCTTTGAGAGCCTACCTTAAATATCACTCAAATTCTCTTTCTTCCTCCCAACATTCCTCAGTTGTGTACCAAGTTTTTCAGATGTACTGGGGGTGCCCACCGAAGACAGAAAATTAAGGTTTTTGCTGTATTCTTTCTGACTGGATGAACAATTTTAATCTCTGAAGTGATGTCCAACCAGTTTCATATACAGGCATGTTTCTAAATTTGTTGTAGGAATTTAAAAAAATTATGGATCATTCAGGGTTTTCTTCTTTTCATTTGACCTTCTGTTACCTACTTGGCCAGGACTGCATCACCAATGCATGAAAAAAGGAGAAACTTGGTTAATGTTGCAATCAAACAATAACTCAGTAAAAACTCACAAAACCTAGGTATAAGTTGGATCACTTTAAAGACTCCTGTCAAAATGTATCATCTCATTGACGGCCTTGCCTTATCCTTATTTGCTATTCTTCAACCTTTTCTACTCTTACTCCACTTTCTGTCACAATATTATCCTTTATTTTTTTTCCCTTTCATAGCAATTAATGTTAGTGTTATTATCTTTAATCTATGGAATGTATGCTCTACTAGAGCCAGGTCCAAAGCATCACACACATTTGTACTCAATCTGCTTTACCATTCCTGGCATCTCTGGCATGGAACATGCATGTCTTGCTCAGATGTATTCTAGTTCCAAGCATACTGCCAGGCACATACTGAATCACATCACAACTATGGTGCTAAAGATTACAACTATGACTGTAAGATGTAATACAGTTTCAGAGATGTGAAAAAAATGTTTATTTCAAAATAAAGAAATGATGGTAACAAGCATGACTCAATAAATATTTCTTGAATGAATTAATCAATATTTAGAGTTATGACTAAACTTGCTGGCATTATACCCCACTAACTCCAGCTACTTGAATAGATATCTATCCATACATTTTTTTTTAACATCTTTTTTGGAGTATAATTGCTTCACAGTGGTGTGTTAGTTTCTGCTTTATAACAAAGTGAATCAGCTATCCATATACATACATCCCTATATCTCCTCCCTCTTGCGTCTCCCTCCCGCCCTCCCTATCCCACCCCTCTAGGTGGTCACAAAGCACCGAGCTGATCTCCCTGTGCTATGCAGCTGCTTCCCACTAGCTATCAATTTTACATTTGGTAGTGTATATATGTCCATGCCACTCTCTCACTTCGTCCCAGCTTATCCTTCCCCCTCCCTGT
>NC_041222.1:36184690-36191357 GCF_002837175.3 Physeter macrocephalus
GGTTTTCTGATGATGCCCATTCTAACCGGTGTGAGGTGATACCTCATTGTAGTTTTGATTTGCATTACTTTAATAATTAGTGATGTTGAGCATCCTTTCATGTGCTTGTTGGCAATCTGTATATCTTCTTTGGAGAAATGTCTATTTAGGTCTTATGCCCATTTTTGGATTGGGTTTTTTTTTTGATATTGAGCTGCTTGTAAATTTTGGAGATTAATCCTTTGTCAGTTGCTTCATTTGCAAATATTTTTCTATCCATACTTTTGAAAAACCAAAGGGAGAGTTCCTTCCCTCCCTTCCTCTCTCCCTCCCTTCTTTCGTTCATTATACAAGTATTTGATTGCCTACTATGTGCTAAACATTGTTATTATTGCTGGGGCTACTGCAGCATACCCACTTTCAAGACAGCTTACAGTCGGCATGGGGGTGTTCTTTTGATCTATGGGCCACTTGCAAATGAATCACCCAAACTATACTGAGGACTCTGAAATCTGCATTTTTAAACAAGATTCAGTAAGACTCATATGCACACTAAAGCTGAAAAAAGAATCTTCACGGGCTTCCCTGGTGGCGCAGTGGTTGAGAGTCTGCCTGCCAATGCAGGGGACACGGGTTCGAGCCCTGGTCTGGGAGGATCCCACATGCCGCGGAGCGGCTGGGCCCGTGAGCCACAATGACTGAGCCTGCGCGTCTGGAGCCTGTGCTCCGCAGCAAGAGAGGCCGCGATAGTGAGAGGCCCGCGCACCGCGATGAAGAGTGGCCCCTGCTCGCCACAGCTGGAGAAAGCCCTCGTACAGAAACGAAGACCCAACACAGCCATAAATAGATAAATAAATAAATTAAAAAATATATCATTCTGTTGTCTAAAAAAAAAACAAAAAAGAATCTTCAGATAAACAACAAGGTCACACTGTATAGCACAGGGAACAATATTCAATATCCTTTGATAAACCATAATGGAAAAGAATACGAAAAGGAAGGCACATATATGTATAACTGAATCACTTTGCCGTACAGCAGAAATTAACACAACATTGTAAATCAACTATACTTCAATTAAAAAACAAAGAATCTTCAAAGTATAGCTCAAATCCCTCTTCTTTTGTAAAGTCTTCCTAAATCATCTCTGTTCAAAATTTCATCACCCTTCTCCATACTCATGGCCCCTATACTTCACAGCAGCCACTTATAATTAACCATGTCTCGTTATAGCTCTTAAAACACATGATGTAGTGTGATGGTGGGCTCTGGTGTCACACTGCCTTGAGTTCAATTTCCAGATCACTTCTTGCCCGTGCAAGTTTCTAAGCCTCAGTTTCCACATTGAAATATGGTGATGTTGCCTACTTTATAAGCGCTGCTTTGAGGATTAAATGAGATGACCAATGACAAAACTAAGTTCAGTATTTGGCACAGAGTAAGAATTTAATAAAAGTTGGCAGCTGCTTTTATTTTTCATCATTTTACTTTTTATTTTACCTTCTGGCACTCTTACACACTATTTCCACACTCAGTTGGGGCTGACGGCAAGAAGAGTCTTTTGCCTCAGACACAGTATGTCACAGTCAGATGTGCTATGATTTTTATTGGGTAGGATGATACTACCAGGCTTTGCATGCATCTTGTTTTTCTGGCATATGCAAAGAACATAAAACTTTACTTCATCTCAGTCGCACATATGGTTACTCAATAAGATTTAGAATCAGAATGAATAGAGAAATGAAAACTTCATCCTAGATGGTAAGAAATAAGCCAATCTTCTAAGGACAAAATGTCTTTCTTTTTGTCTTGCATGTTCTATTTCAGGTATCATAGTTTATTTCACTAGAAATTTGTTGCTTTGAGCTTGACACATCAAATGCCATAAACAACTTGTTGACGTCAGGATGAATAAATCTTATATGCTAGTGAAATGACATGCCTTTCAATCTGTCAAGTATATTTATCTTATTTATTTTTCTCTCATATTGATAATGGCAAAGTGTATTATGATTAAAATTCTTTAAAAAGAGAGACAGAAAGAATGCTGGAATCAGCTAAATACAAAAACTAGATGGTAGTATCACTGGGAACAATTATGCTCTTCTGAACAAATGACACAAAAATCTCGTAGAAGCAAAAAATTATAGGTCAAGAAAATGTGGGCACAGGCAAGATTGATTCAAAACTCAGCCCAAGAACACTTGGTATAAAAATAGATTTGAATTTTAACTGGGTTTCAATATAGAGCTGAGGAATATATTTGAGAATCTTCAAATACAAAGATAGTGATATTCCAGAAAGCCATACAATAAGTCATTTTGCAGAATGTACCGAAATATGCTTTGATTAAAGTGATTAAGCAGCAGATTATGATGTGAAACTATAATGAACCCTGGAAAAAAAAAGTCAGCTTCTCCTATCGCTAGCAAGAAAAATTATATTTGATAGTATTTGGGGTGTTACCATAGACACTATCAAGAACAAAAATTTCTTGGCAATGAATATAATCCACAAATCCTCAAGAGACTAAATTTAAATACTAAATTTTACATACTTCTTATAAACTCACTAATACACTAGTAGATTTTCTAAGCAATTTTATGGGGTAACTACATAAAAATTAATTTGCTATTAACACTCTATTTAAGTTAAAGGATGTGGCAGTAGATGAGCAAGTTATAACGTAAATAAATTTATTCTCTTTATTTTCTTTCTCTTTTTAAAAATGTAAATTGTCTCAGACATTTATAGCAATCATGGTCTTAGTGAAAAGCCTTTTCTAAGGAGTAATTCATAAACTTTTAGGGAGCTGATGCACCAAAGCCCAGTCAGTAATTGTAGGAGAAATTTGCTATAGGTCTTGTCATAAGACCTGTAAGCCCAGGGACTTTGTCCCATTGGGTATTTATGCTTCTTCTAATTCTCAGAATCCCATGGGAAGAAAAGGGTATCTATTTCAATAAATGGTATGCAATCCACCCAAGACCTCAGCTGAGAAACTAGAACTCAGACTTGAGTTTTTCCTTTACCCCAAAGCCCATGATCTAATTCTCTCCGTTTGCTGTACACGCAAAATGTATAGCAAATCTATCCATTTCTCTCTATCCCCATCCCCATCACCTTGACCAGGCTACCCCAACCTCTCCTGATCTACGGAACTAACTTCCAAAATGGTTTTCCTGCCTTGCTCCCACACCAGGACTTCTCCAAGGAGAATCTGGAATGATCTTTAAAAATTTTCATCAAGTCATATCTCCCTCCTTAAAAGACTCCATAGATCTCTTATCATGCTTACCTACTATGACGCCATATGTATACTGGACTTTTCCAACCCTCTCCTCACTTTAGCCATACGGATCTTCCTACTCCTCAAAGCCAGTGTTCCAAACACATGGTCTTCCAAGCTGGCTCCTCCCTCTCCCTGGAATGCACAGGCCAGTTCTTTACAAGGCAGGCTTCTTCTCATGTTTTAGGTCTCATCTAAAATGTCACTTCCTCCCAGAGGTCTCTCCTTAACCACTGTATGTAAAAATACCTCCGTTACTCTCCATTATTCTGTTTTTCTTAGTACTTATTGTTTGCCTTTTTACAGACTGCCTCACCAAATAGGATGAAAGTTCCACCTCTGTCAATCCACCAATCAATTCACAATACCTAGCAAAGGAACTGACAACCAGTGGACCATTAATACATGTCTGTTGAATGAATGAATGATTCCATCTAAGGTCTATGTTACCAACAACCTTAGTCTCTTTATATACCTTTCATAGATGAGAAAAATGAGATTAGAAGTTTCCTTCCAAACTCCCCTCTTCTACACCGACTCTTTTTTTTGTGGACTTAAACTGGGAGAAGCTTCCTACTTTGTGTTTTCTCAGAGTGGTGTCATTTTTATAGAATTCTAGGCATAGTGTCCTCTCAGATGGGATTCTTGTCAAGGTGGTGGAGAGAATGGCATATCATAGATAATGATACAATTGCTATGAAATCAGTCAAATCCCAGAGGACACTGTAAAGACCTTTACCACCCCCAATCTTTCAGCATTACTGCTTAGGTTAAATCACAATTTGAATATTTAGAACATGAGATATTTCTAATATATGACATATGACACTTGAAAATGATATCTGACCAGCTCTACAAGGAAAAACTCTGGGGATTGCAACAAGACTGAGAATTACTCTTCTTACGAAATAATCTTTATTACTACAGTAATAAGAGCAAAATACATTCAGTGAATAATCACCTAATAGATTCATTCTCTCTTCTTAGTTCAGTCTCTGGGCAACTCAACCATCCATCGAGTTTCTTAGTTTCCTCAACTCAGGAAGGGGATGGAAAACACTGGCTAAATCTCCAGATAATACAAGGTGAATGAGCCTGTTGACCAGGGCTTTTCTAGTAATAAAGGACACCTTTGGAAGCTGCATTGTTTTAAGCCATGGACCATCAGTTAAGGTACAAAGTTGAGTCCAGTGAGAAGTGGCTTCTACATAATTTGAACTTGCAAAGTGCTAGAGGACACAGTGTATTGTCTGTGTGTGTGTAGACATAACAAAGCTATTTTCATGCACGGTCCTGGCAGAAGGCCCGTGGTAACTGCTCTGTGAGTCTGGTTACAATTATGTCACTATAGGGAACAATCCAGGACAGTACATCCCTTCTCTGTCTGCTCAGCCTCACATGGAAATGTGTGCTGTTTCTACCTCATGAACCCCCTTTTCAGCTCTCCTGCCTGGCTACATTTTAATTTTCTTCACCCTCCTTACAGTATATAGTCCAACCATTTATGCCAGAAATCTCAGCTAAATTCTAAGCCAGAACTACAACATTACAATATAGGAGAAACTCTAAGAGTATGTGAAAGGAAGGACATGTGTAATAACTCCTTCTTTAACCTGTAATTATACAGAACCTGAGCATTTATGCCTGTATTCTCACTATCTGTGCATGTGCTAAGTTCTAATTGAAATAAATAAAACTCTCCAAAAAGGAAAGAGTTGGTATATCCTCTGTTATTTTACCTCAATCACCAAATGCATTTGTGCTCCCCACCCACTGCAATATTTCATACAGCTGAATGTGGCCCTTGGGAGAATTTTTAATGGAACATTTTATACTGAAATGTGTTTTTAATTAAAACAAAACAAAGAAGATAAGAACAGTTTACAAGATATCAGGCCTAAGATGCTAATTCCAATATTTAGAAACGTTTATGCCTATCATATCTTTCATATGTGGCCTCCCTTCAAGATGGTCAGTTCTAGAACTGTGAAGCCCCTCAATTAGTTACTTTAACTCAGTTTGTTAAAAACTCCAGACTTCCTTTCAACTGTCATAGGTATTAACTCTCACAATAATTGCATCCCAACGATTTTGGGCAGTGGCCCATTTTTTCTTGCATTGGAAATATACATAGGTAAGAGAGAGACTATAATGAAAGGTAAAACAAAGATATAAAGTGGATGATGAAGGGGAACTGCATAACATTTATATACACGGACCTTTTAGGTCTTACAGAAATGCAGATGATAAGTTTAATTTCCTAAGAAAAGAATTTTCGGGATAGTTTTCTGAAAACAACAGCATATAGGGTGAATCTTCCTGTGGCCCAACGCGTCTTTAATTCTTCACACGTTGATCTTTCCAGGTCTCACATTAACCCTTCCACTGAAGATCAAAGGTAAAAGGAATTCTTCTGGAAGCTAAAAGAGGGAATACCATCATGTCTTTATTTTACCCAGGTTAAGCCCAGTTCTAAGGAATGATAAGTAAACTGGGTAAGAGATGAGCTGTGGCAGTGCGTGAGAGGAGTCACTATGCAACAGCAATGAGAGGAACTGAGAGGTAAAAATAATATATGAAATTGAGCAATTCCGTTAACCCCATTTCCCTTGTACAAAAAATAAGAAGGTTGGAATAGATGGATTAATTTAATGTTTGTTTAGAATTGAACTTGTTCAAAACATGGTGTTTAAGGTGTCATAGAGATTATACAAATGCCATGGCACCAAGGTTCCAATTTGGATCATCATCGAGCCTGATTGTTTCAATTTTCATCCAAATTCTGCACGTTCCACCACCTTTCCACCAAAACTATTTCACAGACTTTCTTAAATTATTTGTGCATGAATGCTGGTATCCATGTGTCCCCTAATGATATTTTAAGATCCTTTGAAGGCAAGTGACATAGTTAACAAATACTTGAATTATGTCCTGCCTAATTCACTTAGCTCCTAGCATGATGCTTTAAAAATTATTTTTATCTCTAGGCAGGAAACACAATAGAAGGAAAAGACCTACAATACCAAACCCAAAACAATTTAAAAAAATGTTTAAATTGGAACATACATATCAGTAATTACCTTAAATGTAAATGGATTAAATGCTCCAGCCAAAAGATGTAGACTGGCTGAATGGATACAAAAACGAGACCCGTATACATGCTGTCTACAAGAGATCCACTTCAGACCTAGGGACACATACAGAGGGGATGGAAAAAGATATAAAAAGCAAATGCAAATCAAAAGAAAGCTGGAGTAGCAATTCTCATATCAGACAAAATAGACTAAAATAAAGACTATTACAAGAGACAAAGAAGGACACTACATAATGATCAAGGGATCAATCCAAGAAGAAGATATAAAAATTGTAAATATTTATGCACCGAACATAGGAGCACCT
>NC_041222.1:36192000-36247000 GCF_002837175.3 Physeter macrocephalus
GCAACTATATGCCAATAAAATGGACAACCTGGAAGAAATGGACAAATTCTTGGAAAAGCACAACCTTCCGAGACTAAACCAGGAAGAAATAGAATATATAAACATACATATCACAAGCACTGAAATTGAGACTGTGATTAAAAATCTTCCAACAAACAAAAGCCCAGGACCAGATGGCTTCACAGGCAAATTCTATCAAACATTTAGAGAAGAGCTAACACCTATCCTTCTCAAACTCTTCCAAAAGACAGCAGAGAGAGGAACACTCCCAAACTCATCCTATGAGGCCACCATCGCCCTGATACCAAAACCAGAAAAAGATGTCACAAAAAAAGAAAACTAGAGGCCAATATCACTGATGAACAAAGATGCAAAAATCCTCAACAAAATACTAGCCAACAGAATCCAACAGTACATTCAAAGGATCATACACCATGATCAGTGGGGTTTATCCCAGGAATGCAAGGATTCTTCAATATATGCAAATCAATCAATGTGAAAAACCATATTAACAAACTGAAGGAAAAAAAACATATGATCTTCTCCATAGATGCAGAAAAAGCTTTCGACAAAATTCAACACCCATTTATGATAAAAACCCTGCAGAAAGTAGGCATAGAGGGAACTTACCTCAACATAATAAGGGCCATATATGACAAACCCTTAGCCAACATCGTTCTCAATGGTGAAAAACTGAAACCATTTCCTCTAACCTCAGGAACAAGACAAGGTTGTCCACTCTCACCACTGTTATTCAACATAGTGTTGGAAGTTTTAGCCACAGCAATCAGAGAAGAAAAAGAAATAAAAGGAATCCAAATCATTAAAGAAGAAGTAAAGCTGTCACTCTTTGCAGATGACACGATACTATATATAGAGAATCCTAAAGATGCTACCAGAAAAGTACTAGAGCTAATCAATGAATTTGGTAAAGTAGCAGGATACAAAATTAACGCACAGCAATCTCTTGCACCCCTATACACTAATGATGAAAAATCTGAAAGAGAAATTAAGGAAACACTCCCATTTACCACTGCAACAAGAAGAATAAAATACCTAGGAATAAACCTACCTAAGAAGACAAAAGACCTGTATGCAGAAAACTATAAGACACCGATGAAAGAAATTAAAGATGATGCTAACAGACGGAGAGATATACCATGTTCTTGGATTGGAAGAATCAACACTGTGAAAATGACTATACTACCCAAAGCAATCTACAGGTTCAGTGTAATCCGTATCAAACTACCAATGGCATTTTTCACCAAACTAGAACAAAAAAACTCACAATTTGTATGGAAACACAAATGACCCCTAATAGCAAAAGCAATCTTGAGAAAGAAAAACGGAGCTGGAGGAATCAGGCTCCCTGCCTTCAAACTATACTACAAAGCTACAGTAATCACGACAGTATGGTACTGGCACAAAAACAGCAATATAGATCAATGGAACAGGATAGAAAGCTCAGAGATAAACCCACACACATATGGTCACCTTATCTTTTATAAAGGAGCCAAGAATATACAGTGGAGAAAAGACAGCCTCTTCAATAAGTGGTGCTGGGAAAACTGGACAGCTACATGTAAAAGAATGAAATTAGAACAGTCCCTAACACCATACACAAAAATAAACTCAAAATGGATTTAAGACCTAAATACAAGGCCAGATGCTATAAAACTTAGAGGAAAACATAGGCAGAACAATCTATGACATAAATCACAGCAACATCTTTTTTGACCCATCTCCCTGAGTAATGGAAATAAAATCAAAAATAAACAAATGGGACCTAATGAAACTTAACAGCCTTTGCACAGCAAAGGAAACCATAAACAAGACGAAAAGACAACCCTCAGAATAGGAGAAAATATTTGCAAACGAAGTACCTGACAAGGGATTAATCCCAAAATATACAAGCAGCTCATGCAGCTCAATATCAAAAAAACAAACAACCCAATCCAAAAATGGGCAGAAGACCTAAATAGACATTTCTCTAAAGAAGATATACAGATTGCCAACAAACACATGAAAGGATGCTCAACATCACTAATCATTAGAGAAATGCAAATCAGAACTACAATGAGGTATCACCTCACACCAGTCAGAATGGCCATCATTAAAAAATCTACAAACAGTAAATGCTGGAGAGGGTGTGGAGAAAAGGGAATGCAAATTGATACAGCCACTATGGAAAACAGTATGGAGGGTCCTTAAAAAACTAAAAATAGAACTACTATATGACACAGCAATCCCACTACTGGGCATATACCCTGAGAAAACCATAATTCAAAGGAGTCATGTACCACAATGTTCATTGCAGCACTATTTACAATGGCCAGGACATGGAAGCAACCTAAGTGTCCATCGACAGATGAATGGATAAAGAAGTTGTGGCACATATATATAATGGAATATTACTCAGCCATAAAAAGAAACAAAATTGAGTTATTTGTAGCGAGGTGGATGGACCTAGAGTCTGTGATACAGAGTGAAGTAAGTCAGAAAGAGAAAAACAAATACCATATGGTAACACATATATATATGGAATAAAAAAAATGGTTCTGAAGAGCCTAGGGGCAGGACAGGAATAAAGACGCAGATGTAGGAAATGGACTTGAGGACACCGGGAGGGGGAGGGTGAAGGGTAAGCTGAGACAAAGTGAGAGAGTGGCATGGACATATATACACTACCAAATGTAAAATAGATAGCTAATGGGAAGCAGTCGCATAGCACAGGGAGATCAGTTTGGTGCTTTGTGACCACCTAGAGGGGTGGGATAGGGAGGGTGTGAGGGAGACGCAAGAGGGAGGGGATATGGGGATATATGTATTCGTATAGCTGATTCTCTTTGTTATACTGCAGCAATTAACAGAACATTGTAAAGCAAATATACTCCAATAAAGATGTTAAAAAAATTATTTTTAGTATGCAATAGATATTGATTACATACACATAAATAAAGACTGTAAGATACAATCTTTAGTCTTAAGGATTTTAAGCCTTGTTTGGAAGATAATACATACAAAAACATCTGTAGTACAAGAACAGAAGTTGTCTAAGCTATCTAGAACTATATTCTCTCTATATATATTCTACAATCTTGTTCTACATATACCTACATGGTATATTCTATAAACCAGTGGTAATATGACAATTGAAATAAGAGAGAACAGATAGATAATAATAAGGAAGTAGATGAGCCTACCTAGGAATGTGTGTGTATGTATGCATGCATATGTGTAGAACACCAAGGGCAGCTAATGTTTAATGTGTACCAGATCTATTTCTAGTATATATAGAATACATATATGCATATATAGAATAGATATATGTATACAATGGAATACACATTATAGAATATACAGAATAGAACAGAATAACAGCTGCCACCCCAAATTTATTTATTTTCTAAATTTAGATCTAGATATATTAAATGTTCTCAAAGGATAGTATCCCTGTGGTCCCTGAGATATGAAATCTGAGGAAAAGGCTTTGGGTCACTTAAAACAGGAATTTGTGGCAGATTCCTTGTATCAGTGCTAAATAATTTCAGATGTTTCTACCCAACTCAGTCCCTTTTATTTACCATTCACTGTGCAACATTTCTTGTTTGCCGAATACATACTGTTCAAATTTCCAGTGAAAGACCACTTGCGATTCAAGGCAAAAAGGTTTCTTTGGTGAACTTAAATTCTGAATTTCCTGAGCTAATGCTGATAATTTAACATATAAAACACTGTACTAAAATAGCTTTCCTTAGCTAATAGTTGCAGACTCAAGGCAGGAAAACTTTCAGTAAAACAGAGTTTATGATTCTGAATAGTAGGTTTTTATGAATGTCAGTTATTTCAACTGTATTTTATAAACCATTTTATATGAAATATCATTTGCTAGCAATATATATTTTTTCTTTCTACAGGTCTGGAGTGCTGGTAATATATACCAGCATTGAGATACAAAGCACCTTACAAATGTGACTTGATGTTTTTCTAGGTTGCTCACTCAACACTATTGGTTATGTTTCACTACTTTCTTCATTTAAGAAACCTGCTCCCAGGTTCCTCAGACAACTGAAAATAGAATTACCATATGATCCAGCAATCCCACTCCTGGGCATATATGCAGAGAAAACTCTAATTCAAAAAGATACATGCACCCCTATGTCCACAGCAGCACTATTCACAATAGCCAAGACATGGAAACAACCTAAATGTCCATCTACAGGTGAATGGATCAAGAAGATGTGGTATATACATATATACAGTGGAATACTACTCAGCCATAAAATGAACACAATAATGTCATTTGCAGCAACATGGATACAACTAGAGTTGTCATACTAAGTGAAGTAAGTCAGAACGAGAAAGTCAAATAGTATATGATATCACTTATGTGTGGAATGTAAAATATGGCATAAATGAACTTATGTACGAAACAGAAACAGATTCACGGACATAGAGAACAGACTAGTGGTTGCCAAGGGGGAGGGAGTTGGGGGAGGGGTGGAGTGGGAGGTTGAGGTTAGCAGATGTAAGGTGTTATATATGGAATGGATAAACAACAAGGACTTACTGTATAGCAGAGAACTATATTCAGTATCCTATGATAAACCATAATGGAAAATATTTTAAAAAGAATGTGTATATATGTATAACTGAATCACTTTGTTGTACAGCAGAAATTAACACAACATTGTAAATCAACTATACTTCAATAAAAAAAAAAATAAAGAAACCTGCTCCCAAGACACTTATTTTTTTTTTTTTTTGTGGTACGCGGGCCTCTCACTGTTGTGGCCTCTCCCGCTGCGGAGCACAGGCTCCGGACGCGCAGGCTCAGCGGCCATGGCTCAGGGGCCCAGCCGCTCCGCGGCATGTGGGATCCTCCCGGACCAGGGCACGAACCCGTGTCCCCTGCAACGGCAGGCGGACTCTCAACCACTGCGCCACCAGGGAAGCCCAAGACACTTATTTTACTTAAACGTTTTCAGTTACACTATATAAAAAGATATCATTTTAAGTAGCAATGGCCCAAATGATAATTAGTTTACTTGTAATCACTGATTACATATTCCCTATTCACTCAACTGAAAAACCAGAAAATTCCCCCCAAATCCACAAAAGCCAAACAACAGAAATATTATAAACCTCTGAACCAATACATATGTGATGAGGGTATCCCAAAACAGAAACAGTTTTCTTGCCTCTATTTTAAGATGCCAGTGTTTTCTCTTATTCTGAAATTGCTCCTGATTTTTAGAAGAGAAAATATTTAGAGCTTCTTGCACCCAGGTAACATTTTTAGGAGCAGGAGGAAATTGTTTAGTAATTAGAAAGGCAAAGTTATGATCAGACTGTCAGAGGTGGCTATAGAGCTTAAAGAGGCTCAGACTCAGGAAAAAAAGGAAAGGAGGTAGGTTTTTAGAACAGAGAATCCTTCCAGTTTTGGGAGTGGTACACTTTTACCCAAGGATCTGGGGGTGTGTTGCAGTGGAGTTTCTTGCAACACATGTTCTTACATAACCCATAGGATAAGGATAGCCTGGGAGTCCTATTAGTTATCACAGCAGAGTTAATGACGAAACTTTTGTTGCATTCACATAAGAGATCTGAACACTTTAAGCTTCTCTGTTTCTATGTTTTGTTTTTGTTTTCTCTTCCCTTAGTTTCCTGAGAAGATTTTTTGGAAAGCTCCAACCTTAGGGGAGCAAGAAGACTCACAATGCAGAGGGGTCAACAGTTGGAGTAGCATCCAGAGTAGGACCCACAGTCCTACTGATCCAGGCAAATGTGCTGACGCAAGCAAGCACGTGGGGACGTAAAGGAAGAAGGCTGTGAAGAAGCTGGGAGGTGGCAGTTTTCCCTGAGTATATACTACTGTAACCTAGTGACATTAGGAGAAATGATGCATTTCTCCTTGTCGGGCAGAAAGAGCTGGGATATGCAGCTGGATAGGGACTGGCAGTCCCTGCCTGCAGCTTTTCACCCGAACACTCAGCCTCATCCAGTGACTCATCTGACCTGAGCAGGGGGTGAATATCTGAAGTGCTGGACAGAGTCCTGGGCCAGAATTCTGCCCAGCTATGGCTCTCTCTCTTCCCTCCTTACAAGAGAGTATAGTGGTCCACCTCCCCGCCCCAATCCTTGTCTTCTCTTTCTACGGTTTCATTTATGCATGGTCAACCATGGTCCAGAGATATTACATGGAAAATTCCAGAAACAAACAATTCATAAGTTTAAATTGTCCAGCATTCTGAGTAGTGCGATGAAATCTCATACCGTCCAGCCCTGTCCCACCTGGGATCGCCAGCCATGGCGTGATGATCCAGGTTACCCAAAGATGACCCTCCTTCTGACATATCATCAGAAGGTCAGTAGTACCCTAATACTACGTCACAATGCCTACATCATTCACCTCACTTCATCTCAACATGGAGGCATTTTATCATCTCACATCATCACAAGAAGAGTGAGTATGGTTCTATAAGATGTTTTGAGAGAGACCACATTCACATAACTTTTAATACAGTATATTGTTATAATTGTTCTATTTTTAGTTATTGTTCTTCATTTCTTACTGTGCCTAATTTATAAATTAAACTTTGTTATAGGTATGTATTTATAGGAAAAATCATAGTACATATAGGGCTTGGTACTATCTGTGGTTAAAGGCATCCACTGGGGGTCTTGGAACGTGGATAACGGGGAACCTCTATCAGGCTCTTCAACTTGTGATAGCAAAGGCTGAATCTCAAAATACCAAGGTTTAAGTGTTGTTAAGAAGTACTAGTGGT
Source organism: Physeter macrocephalus (assembly GCF_002837175.3). NCBI lineage: Eukaryota > Metazoa > Chordata > Mammalia > Artiodactyla > Physeteridae > Physeter > Physeter macrocephalus. Next base: position 36,198,792 of record NC_041222.1, read on the forward strand.
GGAGGCTGGGTGACTGGGTGAGGTACACTTACCAAGGGTGAAACTTAGCTTTGTTTAGAACAACTGCAACCTTGGTACACTGTTACTTGAGCTCTTTGCTATTTAGATACTTTTTTCTCCTGTGGGAGGCCCATTGCTTATTGATGCTAGTTTAACATCCATGCCTGACCCACTCTTTAGGTACTCAGACCTCTTTCCCCCAACTTTCAGCTTCACTTACAGGCAAAGATTGGCCTGTAGAACAAACCGATAGAGATGCAAGGAAAGGTTTATTCTTTTTTGTTATGATCCTCTTGTAGGGATGGCCTCAGAGTTCCTTTTTGTTATGATCCTCAATTCCTTTTTGTTATGATCCTCTTGTAGGGATAGCCTCCGAGTTCAGGCCCACAATCCCTTTTATAAAATTCTTGGACCAGATGTCTTCGGAATTCAAAATTTTTTCAGATATGGTGTCCATAGCATATGGTACACAAAAATTCCAGTGGGGTCCAAGCTAGCACCTCATAATCAAGTATATTAATGCTTCTACAGTCAAATGTATGAATTTTCACAATACATAAAGACTAAAAATAGCTTCAAATCAGTTCTGGGCAAGCTTTGCCATCAAATGAGTTTTGGTGTCAAATGTGCAAAAAACAACTTTCAGTTTTCAGGCCATTTTGGCTTTTGAAATTGAGGGTAAGGGAGTGTAGATCTCCATTAGGTTTTCAAAGAGTTAAGACAAACTAATCTATTGGTGCTTAGAGAAAGAAGAGAGGAGACCTACCACCATATAAATCTAACCTAAGAACCTAAAATAACCTGAAGGGGCCTTTCAAAGGGATCTTTTAAACACCAAATTTGACTACATTAAGAAGGATTTAAGTTAAGTGGGTTGTCTTTCTTCCTGGGCTCCTGTCATATGACCTTGATGTGTTTTGTTCCCCAGAGTGAGTCTGTGACGGTTCTATTGTCATGGAATCTGAGCTGCATTGCTGTCCTGCAGGGAAAGGAACCAGAAGTGGGCAGACCTAAGCTTTCTGAGACTCACAGAACATTCCCCGACTAGAATAAAAACCTCAACAAGGCAAGAGTGTTAGAGCCAACTGGCATGCTTGCACTATGACTCCACAATAAAGTAATTACACAGTTTGATTTTTTAAGAAGATAAAAACCAAAAAAGTTGCTTTTTCCCTTAATAGAGGGGAAGCTTTTCTTAAGGCCTAATCTTTGCAGTTTTAAAAGTGGAATTGGGAAGATTATATTCTGGCTTGTTGTGCTCGAGATTGTATACTAGCGAAGGGGTAAACTGTCCTTGAGCTGAGGGGCTGTCGCCAGTGGAGACATATGGAGATAAAGGCTTACTTGGCTTCCAGGGCCAGTGCAATGATGCCTGCAGCCATGGGGGCTGAGGCCGAAGTCCCAGTGTGGTTGTCCGTGCAACGCTGCCTCAGATCCGTAGTGATCTAGAAGACAGAAGTGGAAAATTTAGGGCTCTGGGGTCAATGTGAGTCACATGCAAGTAAAAAGAAATTTACTCATAAAACTGGAATGGAGGGGTGTTGAAATAGTTGTTTTAAATTCCTTGTTCCTGCACTCCTGTGACCGTTATCACTTCCAGAGAATCGCCTGTGTAAATCAACTCTGAAAAGGGGAGGGTTTGGAAATTGGATTCCACTTGTGTTACAACCAGGTCAGGACTAAGGTGAGCCTTTGGCCCGAAACATATGGGTTATGCAAGTGTATCCTTAAATTTTACACCCTAGGCACCTCACTTGCCTCTCTCTGGTCCCAGCTTTAGTTAAAACGAAAGTTCTTTCATTACTCCAACATTTTAAATAATCAAACATTTTGAGCCAACAACCAGACACTGAGTTAAGCACCTAGCATAAGAAATAAAAGCACAGGGTCTTGTTTCTGCCCTCCTAGAACTATTACATTGGAAAAGCTTCAGGTTTCAAGCAAAAGATTTATTCTGCCCTAGAAGGAACTTTGCTTACAGACTCATTTTTAGAATGCACAGAAATGTGACTTGGATGAACCAAGACTTCCTGATAGATTTAACACAAACACTAAAAACAAGGTTGAAGCCAGTGTACTTGATGTGAAATGAACAGTGCATGCTTGTATATTATAGGAGATTAGCCATTTTCCATTTTCTTAAAATCGAAATGTGAGAACTAGATCATTTTTTCCTCTTGGTTTGAATCTAGTTCACTTCAGCTGTGGCTGAATAACACGCCCGTCAGCAAGGGCAGTGTTTCTCAACCTTTGTTCCATGATCATTTCATGAAAGAAGAAAAATTAAATGCAGAATCTTCATAACTAGAGAAATAAAGCACTAGGGTATATAATTTTGCAAACCACTGTAATATCTAAGATCCTCCCTCCCTGATAAGAATCCTTTTTTGCCCCTTTGGGACTAATAGCCCTCCTGTTGGGAAGCTACAAGGCTTGTGAGATGAACTTAAGAGTCTCATTGTAGTTATTGGAAGACATTGGTAAAGCTTTCTCAGTCATCAAGACAAGTATATTGCCCATATTTTACAGATAAGAAAACTGAGGTGAAAGGTCAGAAGAAAGGTGTAGGGGGATAGAGGTGGCGAAAACAAAGCCTTGCTATTCTAAGGTGCATCCTTCAAGAGAAGAATGCAGATTAGCTGATTTGGAAAGAAATTTGCTCATCACCGAAAGAAAGCACTGCATAACTCTTTAGAAATGAGTCCTCCCCTAAGTTTCCTCAGTGTCACGTGAGGATGTCTGAAGGGACTCTTTAATTATCTGTCATGAATCGAGATTGACATCCCGGTGATTTAGTTTCACACGAGGCCATCAGTGCTGTCTGTTCTTTATGCCTTTTGACACCACTAATATTACCAGATTAGCCATACCAGAGAGGCACTGATACAAAAGAAATGGGAGAAAGAGTAAAAATACAGAGAACCACGTAGATAGGTGGTGGGAGAGAGGAGACAAGCCTTGCACTCTTTTCTGGAATAACTGAGAGCTGGGCAAAAGCCCGACTGCGTGTTTGGCAAGCTGGGCAAGTTGTTTCTAGATTCACAGACGTGATTAGCTAGCCATCCTCTGATCCTCCACAGTGGATGTTCCCAAGATGTCTGGGTAAATAGAGCCCTACCCACTTCTACATTAAGAAACTTCTGAGATTTTTCAACTGTTGATGTTAAAAAGGTATTTCTTTTTGGAGGGGGCCAGGTAAAAAAAAACACCTAACACAGATTTACCCTTTTAACAAATTTTTAAGTGTACAGTACAGTATTTCTAATTATATGCACTTTGCTGTGCAGTCCTAGAGCTCTATGACATTTTCACCTTGCCTGACTGAAACTCTACCCATTAAACAATTCCCCATACCCCCTCCCCAGCCCCTGGCAACCACTATTGTACTGTTTGCTTCTGTGACTGTCACTGCTCTAGGTATCTCATGTAAGTGGAATCATGCAGCACTTGTCTTTTTTGTGATTGGCTTATTTCACTTAGAATAACATCCTCAAGGCTCATCCGTGTTGTAGCACGTGGCAGGATTTCCTTCTTTTTAGGCTGCATAATATTCCATTGTATTATATAGTATATTTTCTTTATTCATTCATCTGTCAATTGGCATTTGGGTTGCTTCCACCTCTTGGCTATTGTGAATAATGCTGCAATAAACATAGGTGTGTAAATATCTCTTCCAATTCCTGTTTTCAATTCTTTTTTTTTTTTTTTTTAAGACCAACTCCTTTAGACCCACAGCTGGCCTTTTCGTAGTTCTTTCTCTCTTTTCTTTTCTTTTTTTTTCCTTCCTCCCTTCCTTCTTTATGGCAGCGTTGGGTCTTCGTTGCTGCGCGAGGAGGGTCTTCTCTAGTTGCGGCGAGCGGGGGCTACTCTTCATTGCGGTGCGCGGGCTTCTCATTGCGGTGGCTTCTCTTGTTGTGAAGCACGGGCTCTAGGAACGTGGGCTTCAGTAGTTGTGGCTCCTGGGCTCTAGAGCGCAGGCTCAGCAGTCATGGTGCAGTGGGCTTAGCCGCTCCCCGGCATGCGGGATCCTCCCGGACCAGGGCTCAAACTCGTGTCCCCTGCATTGGCAGGCGGACTCTTAGTTAAACACTGCACCACCAGGGAAGTCCTCAGATCCTGTTTTCAATTCTTTTGGATATGTACTCAGAAGTGGGATTGATGGATTGTTAAAAAGTGATTTCTATTTCATTTGAAATGATGGGTGAATTTACAGCCTTATTTTCCAAAGGCCTGGTCCCTAAGTCAATGCATAAACACCCCAGCAGCAGCCTGTTTCCAGGTCTCCAGATATACTGTTGTTGAGAGGTGGCCTTGCCTGCATTTTTCTCATTCTACCTCACCCTCACGGTCACATTCCTTTGCCAAGTGTTTTTCTTTTTTCAATGACTTGTGCCTGAATTCAAGATTTTTCATGACGTTTTCTCACTTGGCTCATTTTGCTTATTCTTCAGCTGCACCAGACACTTTCAACGTACAGAAACAAATCCAGAATAGAGATGCCAAGTGTGTGCAGCATTTGCGAGTGTAATAAATAGCTACGTCCAGCCTCACCTCCAGTGAACAATAAAAATGTTATGATGTTGGGTTGGCCATAGGAATATGCCCCATCCAAATAGGGTCCGCAGGTATATACGCAAATGATATATACGTAAGTAAACAGCCACTTAGTACTTTTATATATAAACACCAATTAACTGTTAAATGCTATTAATATAGGCAAGTTTGTGGAATTCCACATCATAATCATTGTGCTTTTATTTTTGTTTCCAATCACTTTAACTAAATGAAACTTGAGTAGTGAGTAGGGGTAGAAAGGGAGTGGAACAGGAAGGTGATGGAGAGGAGGGAGGTTAAGAGGAATGGAGAGAAAAGAAACAAAAACATCCTCACTCCCTTCTCATCCTCCTTTAAGTGGAAACTCCAGCTGGGTCATTTCAAGAGGAAGTTACTGTCAGTGGTCGAGATATTGAGGTGTAAATTACCGGAAAGTTCTAAGGCAGGTTTTCATCATTAAGAGAACGCACAGCATCAGGAAATTTTTATGTCCATCTTTAGAAAGAAAAGGCAAAGACCACCAAGGAGCACGCAATTTTAAAGAAAAATGATGCTCCCCAAACTGGAACCACATGGGGTAACCCCATTAATCACAACACATGCATACAAGAACTGACAGTGTAATTTAAAGGAAAAGTTGCATTCAACGGTTGGCCCACATCATGGGGCTGGGAATTCAGAGAGTTGATATGTGAAAACAGAACAATAAAGCGCATTAAATTTCAATTCCATCTTAGAATGTCTCAGAATTTGGTTTTGGTCCCGCTGGCGCATCTTGCATGCTCTAAATTCCCCAAATTCACTACCCAAATCAGAAACAGAATTTTTCTCCACAGAACTTCTCAGATTGCTCAAGAAAATATCATTTCTGCCCATCAGAGTGAAAGAAACAGGAGATGACACCAGGCCTCACACCAGATCAAAGCTGTCTTGATCAGCAAATTAGATTTTCAGCCTCTCCCGGGATGGGTAGCAGATGGGCTTTTGGACTCCACAAAGTTTGGGATGTCATCTTGATTTGGTGAGATGGGGTGGGTATTCAGGTCGAGTCAGGCTTCTGCTGCGAAGAACCATCCCTTTTTCTCATCCTAAGCTCTCATTTCCGAGTATTTCACATTTCAATTACTTGGGCTGATTGGATCTTTTATTCTAGCATGTTGATGTAATTCTCCAGGGAATCTCCGTTCAGATTGAGGCTGGCCATAAATGACAAGTCTTTATACAGTTAGGAGTTTCTATCTCCCTGATATCTTATGATCTGTTTTATTTGGAAGGTGCCATATTGTCTCATATCTGTTAAAAGAGCAACTGAACAGATATTTTTAAAACATGAAATGATTCTGTCTGTTAGGTTGAATTTGATTTGGATTTGGATTAGAAAGGTGCCAAAAAAAAAACCTGTTTCAGACACAGCTCTGGAGGAGGATAAGGGCAGAAACTACATCTTAAATGTTAACGAATAAAATAGGAGAAGCTGATAAAATATAAAGGAACCAAAGACTAACTGATGCTTTCTGTGTTCACCAAAGTCACAAAGACTGGTGTAAAATTCAATTATGACTGACAAGGCCACACAAAATTCCACTCCCATGTTGCAATGAGAATCTGTAACTGTAAAGTTCAAACGTAAGGTTTTGCTTATAAATGTGAGGTTGCTATCACTAAATAAGGATCCCATCTTATATCATTTTTTGAATCTCTATAATGTTCAGCTCAGGGCTGGGTACAGAGCAGAGGTACAGTATTTATTTGTTAAGTTGAATTACTAGTGTCAAGCTCCTTTATACTCATTTTGTTCTATATCTATATCTATATCTATATCTATATCTATATATATTTTGCAGTATGCGGGCCTCTCGCCATTGTGGCCTCCCCCGTTGCGGAGCACAGGCTCCGGACGTGCAGGCTCAGCAGCCATGGCTCACGGGCCCAGCTGCTCCGTGGCATGTGGGATCCTCCCAGACTGGGGCAGGCGGACTCTCAACCACTGCGCCACCAGGGAAGCCCGTTTGTTCTATATTTTAAACTCTCCCACTTATTAGGAAAGACTTCAAGGTTACTTCTTTATCGATTCTCCAAATAAGACTTACATAAACTTATAAGCAGCCTACAAAAATTATGTGTGTATGTGTATATATACAATCCAGGGGCTAAAGTATAGCCATTTCTCTTCCTACTACTATTGCTAACACTAGCTGTACTGCTTCTAAAACCACCACCACCAGCAACTTGCAAAGAGCAAAGCAATGAGCGATAGGTGTGTATGTATGCACACAGCTGTATATAAAATTACATTTGACACAAGAACTCTGCAAGGAAGATATATCAATACTATTTATTAACTAAGGAAATGGAGGCTCAGAGAGATTCATGAGCCCAATGACATGCAGCCACTAAAGAGCTGGTAAGTGGTGAAGTATTAAATCCTGAAATGGCAGCAAAAGAAAAAGCTGAGCTACAGAGTATAGTCACCCATGAGAGCAAAGGTGGCAGTTCCAGACCATCACCAGCAATTATTGGCAAAACTGGCCTTGGGATCCAGCCCCCGTCAACCAGTGGGTATCGCCATTCTCCTTCGGGCCACAATCAAAATCAGAATTTTTCAGGCATAAACTTCCCTTCCTTCTTTTTAACATTCTCAAGAGAATATGGATCAGACATCTATACAAACTAAACACATCTGGATTTGCTAGTCTTTCACTCATGAAAAATCATGACATTTCCCAAATCAAAAGGAGAAACAGAGAGATGATAGTAATGACTGCATCTGAATAACAAATTCGTTAGTGGAGAGGGTACTTTCTGCAAAAGGAAATGTGTAGCTGCTTAGGAATATTAAAAGCAATAAGATAATTCCTCCAATGGAACTGGTCTTTCAGGCCAACGCTGAGATACCCTAGGCAGCAAGTTTGTTTTGAACACAAATAAATAAAATGATATCAGAAGAGGGCTGAGCAGAACATATATTTAAACTTGGGCTCACAAGACCCAGGAGGAATACGATGGCCCGCATATTCCAATCACTGAGACAACTTACTAGAGGAAAAAAAGACAAAGGCTGAACAAGTCCCACAAGAAACAGATAATTTAATGATGGGAGTGATTGGGGAGAGAGGGGAGCTTTATCTCTAACAAAGAACTTGGGAGAAATTCAGGAGGGGGTGAAGGGTTACATAAAGACAGGATTTTTAAGGCTCCTTGACACTAAGGATAGTTGGATGTACAGCTTTACATAGCAGGATTCCTGCAGGCAATTTCCTATGTCAAATATATTGTCAAGTACCCTTTGCCTTTCTCCAACCTACCAGTAGAGGAAGATACTCTGAAAGAGAGAGAGCACCTACCTGCCTCCTGTGACTGTTTAAACGCCTTGTGAGGCTTCTATCTTTCTCAGCGTTACTCCTGAATGTTTATCAAGCTCAGGCTCTGGGAAAGAACAAAGTCTTCAACCTCAAGTGGTTTCCATTCTAGCATGGAAAACAGTCAATAAAAAAATGTATAACATCATGTTAAGTAGCTCTAAGGACGCTAGAAAGAAAACTGAACAGGATAAAAGAGTAGAGTTTGGGGGGAGGGGAGTGCCACTCTTTCAGGGGAAGGTGAGGAAGAACAGCCTCCCTGAGAGGAAATTTGAGAAGAGGCATAAATGAAGTGGTTTCTGGGAAAAGTGTTCCTGCCAGATGACAAGTGTTGCACAGGAGGGCCCTGGTTTGAAATCACACAAAAGGCAAAAGGTAACTTTGGGGAGCTCAACGCCAGGCCACGGGAATTAGCCACCCAGACTGGCAAAGGGCTTAGGTGTTTTGCAAGAAGACCGATCGATCGTTTGAGGGGTTAGGAAGAGGTCTAACGGCATGAAATTCAAAATTAGTGAGCCATAAAAATAAAAATGTGCTGTTCAATATAATCACCAATAGTCCCATGTGGATATTTAAATTTAAATCACTTAAAATTTAATCGGAATTAAAATTAAAGTAAAAGTTCTTCCATTGCACTGGCCACATTTAACATGCTCGACAGCCACGTGTCTAGTGACTACCATTTTGGCAGCACAGATGGAGAACCTTTCCATCCTAGCAGAAAGTTCTACTGGACAACGCTGATCTAAAGGACTATGAAGTAAATTGCTCATTGTATTCGGAGTGTATAAAATTTGAATACACTGTCATCAAGAATATAAATGAAAGTAAAGGTAATAAATTTAAAAATTAAAATTACTTTCCATATTAAAAAAGAACGAGTGGGCCAAGTAGTGAAAAACAGTGGATGCCTATGTAGTCCACATACTTTTCTTTTTTTTTTTTTTTTTTATCACTGTGAAGAGAACCCCAAACAGGCAAGAAAAGCACCATTCTTTTTTTTTTTTTTTTTTTTTTTGTGGTACGCGGGCCTCTCACCGCCGCGGCCCCTCCCGTTGCGGAGCACAGGCTCCGGACGCACAGGCTCAGCGGCCATGGCTCACGGGCCCAGCCGCTCCGCGGCACGTGGGATCCTCCCGGACCTGGGCACGAACCCGTGTCCCCTGCACCAGCAGGCGGATCCCCAACCACTGCGCCACCAGGGAAGCCCGAAAAGCACCATTCTTTTATACAGCCCCATGCTGGACGTCCCTGGAAAGGATCCGGGGCATGACAGCACATTGGTTACAAGGTGGGCTGGGGGTTCAACACAACTTTGGTTGGAATCCAGACTCTACCACTTACTAGATGTGTTTCTTTTAACCTTTCAAACTTTAGTTTTCTCATCTGTAAAGTGGGGACAATACTTGATCTTCCTGCATAATGTTTTGTGGATACAAAGAGACGATGCATTCAATGTGCATAGCACACTGCCAGGCACACATCAGAAGGGCAAAAAATGTTATATTTATGACATGTTAATAAAACTATAAATGTACTACATGTCTGGCATGGAATAAAATGTAGACGGTGTTGTTAATAAAAACATTATTTCATAATAACCAGTCACTTCAACTGATTTCTATTTACCTTGTAGGGGAGCTTCTTATCATAGTAATCTTGACATTTTGGTTGCTTCACTTGCTATAATAAGGTTCAAGGCCATCACTGATCCGAATCTATTAAAGCATGCCTGGAATACCAAGGTCCACAACTGTACTGATAGTGATGGTAGGAAACCAAGGGATGGAGACTTGGCTACGTTCTGAAACTCAGGGCAAGGTTTTCCTACTTGCACACCATAAAAAGGACAAGAAAAAATTATTTAACCGAAGTGCTTTCCCAGAAGCAGTGAGATCTTTCCTCTCTCCTGGATCCTCAGCATCTGCCTCAGTTCAACTCACAAAGGTGCTCTATGAATGAAGAATGACAACTGTGCTCTTCTGAAGAAGCTGCAAATGACAAAAGGAAATGGATGGACTGGGGAGGGGAGCCCCAGAACAAAGGGAGACACTGCTGTTCCTGTAACACTCAATCACGGATGCCACTAACAGGATGCGGGCATCTCTGAGGGACCACAGACATCTGGTTCAAAGCGTGGTGAAGAAAAGGTCCCAAGCACAGAGCAGGATTATTTGTCATTCTGACATCTAGAAGGAAAAGGGGCAGCTGGACCATAAAAGCCTGATGTTGCCGCCAACTCTACTCATGTTCAAACTGTTAACATGTTTACCATCAAAGTGCCATTCTTTACGGGGTGGGTGGAACAGATCGTGGTTCTACAGATTGGAAAAACGAAGGTGCAACAAGCACCTCTGTTAACAACAGCTGGAAAAACGACCAGCCTAAGCTCCCACGATACAGAAAGCTACACTGACTTAGGGAACAAGGGTACCAGCCACTTACTAGGTGGCTTGTTGCCACAGGTGTTGTGTAAGTACCTTATGCTCAGTATATTGCTATCTTCATGAAAATTTATGAGGTTGGTTCTGGCTTTACCTCCATTGTACAGATGAGGAAACCAAGACTCGGTAAAGGTTACTTAGCCACTGAGTGGTCTGTCTGTAGCTAGAGATTATAATTTGAAACAGCTACCACATTCCTCTCCAATTGAGGGTAATCTGGAGATTCAGGCAAAATAAGAGAATCTGAGAACTGGCTAGAGAAAAATTAGTAATAAATTGCTGCCATGAAAATGGGAGAGGTTAAACAAAAGGTAGAGCCAAGTAAAAGTTAAATAGATAACTTTATATATTGAGTGAGTCAGTAAAGGTTTTGATATCAGAAGCGGCAACTAGGGAAAAGTGAAATATGACCTGAATCAAGGATATTGACATTAAATCATGGTGTCCATCTTTCCTCTCAAGCCCTATCCCTCACCACAGAATGATCGATTTGTCCGTCTGTGGAAGAATCCTAAATGACCACCCAGTCAATGGGGGTCATAGCAGCTACCACACCATCACAGTAAATAGTGATGAAAAGCCCAGGAAGGTCAAGTGTAAGGAGTAAATCTCAGGGTAGTGATTTTGAGGTCCCTCTATCCGCACTGTGCTCTTCCATCTGGGACCTGGCAACACTTCCTTCTTCCTTGATATTTTGCCCATTGGATTATAATCTTCTCTTAAGGAAGGGACTTACGGAACTTAAAAACACCTCTCTCGGGAGGGAGACGCAAGAGGGAAGAGATATGGGAACATATGTACATGTATAACCGATTCACTTTGTTGTAAAGGAGAAACTAACACACTACTGTAAAACAGTTATACTCCAATAAAGATGTTAAAAAAAACAACCAAAAACAAACAAACAAACAAACCAAAAAAACACCTCTCTCACAACAACTGCCCCACAGGAAATAATAGCACTAGATGGGCATATTTACTTTGAAGCAATGGTGAGTTTTCATTAACATGCCTCAGACTCTAGAAGTTTGGGAAGACAATTCTTATTCCAGAGAGTTTTCATCAGGATTTTCATGATGCAGAACTGATGGATGCCACTCAGTATTAGTGGGCCTTGACCAGGAGCTCTGAGAGATGAGCAAATTTGAAAGCCAAAGGAACATTCCTAGATTAAAACATTTCCATAATGATGGTAAAATATCATAGAGCATCACCTTCCCAGGAAGAAAGCCATGGAACTTCAAAACTTGTCATCTCTGTATTTTCTCCTTTTATATTTCACTTTGTATCGTGGAATATGTTTACTGATGTATGATGGAGGTACTTCCAGGGTTACTCATGTGCATATTTTTAACCCAATTATTATGAAGGGATTAGAGAAAGATGGGGGCAGATGGGATATGCATAGGGGTAGGCAGTTTCTATTTAAATCAATCTGAAAAATGTAACTAAAGAGGATAGTAAAAGGTAGCCGAGAAATCAAACGTGAAAATCCTATAGTAATCAGGAATCAAGAGGAACCAAATAGATATGGATGAAGAATTACATGAAGGAGGTAGTATCTTATCACCTCTATTTCCCCCGCTGTATAAAGCCAGAGGGAGCATCGCAGAGTGAACCAAACCTGCGTGAATCACAGGATCTGAAAGCAGGGTGTTGGCTAAATGCTAAAAAGTGTCATGTATAGCAGCTTAGCTCCACTTTAGAAAGACAAACCCCGAGACATTTTATAAAACCATGATCAGGAAAAGAGCAAAGTGCAAAGGTGTCTGAAATTTAGAGTCAGTCACACAGTGTGGGGCAACCTAAAAGTCAGACCTTTTTTGAGCACCAATGGGTCAGGTAGTGTGCAAAGCACTTTCTATCAACTTCCTCATAATCACTGAAATAACTCCATGAACTAGGTATTACTAAATGCCCTCATTTTACAGGTAAGGATCTTAAGTAATGTATCCAAAGTTACCCAGCTAGTAAATAGTTCCAGAATGAATGAAACCCACGCAGGCTGGTCCTGCAAACCTGAACTCTTAACCATTTTACCATCTGCATAGAGAGCAGAGCATGTTGGTAAACAGATCACACAGGACTACTGTGCCTCTCGTTCAGGCAAATTCTGTGCTGCAGTGCTAGAGAAGCACCTTTTACAAAGGTTTAGGTCACACTGAATTCGTTGTACCTACTTTGAAACCAAAGTACTCAAGCTGAAGTTCAAAGGCAGTACGGGGACAGAGTGATAGGGAACTGGGCTGAGAATGCCACACAGTCTCTTCCCTGCCACCAACTCACAAGGTGAATGTAGTCCATTCATTTGTCTTCAATAAAACTGAAGCTTAATCATGTCTAAGGCCACATTCAATGCTGGAATGTAATGACCCAGACAGACTTTTTCAATGACTTGGTAACGGAATGGTAATATTTACAAATACCTGTGTTGAGTAATCAGCTAATCTTTCTATTTCCATATATTACTTGTGCATATAAATGTATGGTCTCCCTTTGTGTTTCAAAGTGAAAGATAAATAAACCAATCATGCCAGACATGCAAATGTCACATACTATTTTCTTATCATAGGACTCTCCGCTGCTGTAGGTTGTGGCCAGCGTGGACGAACACTCTTCCAGGTACCAAGGCTTCTTTCCGCTTTCAGCTGTGCTGCTGATGGAGATGGTGTAGATGCTGTTGGTGTAGCCATCACAGGAGCAGTGGTCTTTGCTCCTCCCACCATTTCCTGATGCCCAGACAAAAACAGAGCCGAGGCCTCTCCGCCCCTGCACACAAACAGAGAAACTTACATGATGGAAGACATGGGTCACAGACTCTAGATGAAGGCAAGATCAATATCAACATGGCAGAATGAAGCATTTGCAGAAGGCGTACCATGCTACATTGATAATGTGCTGGATCTAAGCTGCTTTCTGAAGTAAGAAGAGTTGCTTTTAAAAACTAAAACAGGACTTCCCTGGTGGCGCAGTGGTTAAGAATCCACCTGCCAGTGCAGGGGACACGGGTTCGATTGCTGGTCCGGCAAGATCCCACATGCCGCGGAGCAACTAAGCCCCCGCGCCACAAATACTGAGCCTGCTTTCTAGAGCCCGTGAGCCACAACTACTGAAGCCCGTGCACCTGCAGCCCGTGCTCCGCAACAAGAGAAGCCACTGTGAAGAGCAGCCACCGTGAAGAGTAGCCCCCGCGTGCCACAACTAGAGAAAGCCCGCGCACAGCAACGAAGACCCAATGCAGCCAAAAATAAATAAATAAATAAATTTATTTTTTTTAAAAGACAAAACTAATCTGGATGCAATGTACAGCATGACAACTATGGTTAATACTACTGTATTGTACGTTTGAAAGTTGCTAAGAGAGTAGATCTTAAAATTTCTCATCACAAGAAAAAAAACTGTAACTATGTATGGTGATGGATGTTAACTAGACTCACAGTGGCGATCATTTCACAAATATATAGAAATATTGAATCATTAATGTTGTATACTTGAAACTAATATGTCAATTATATCCCAATTAAAAAAAGAAACTAAAATAATACCTTTCACCTGATATAGTCATAGAAGTAACAAGAGCACAAACAATGACGATCCTAAGGGCGAACATTTTACTAGGTACCTACCGTGGGCCAAGCACAATTCTAAATGTTTTACATGAATCAGACTGAATTCCTCCAACAACTCTGTGAGAATGGTACAATTTTTGTCCCCATCACACAGATAAAGAATTGAGGTACAGAAGTAATGTTTTTAAGGTCACAAGCCAGTAAGTGGAAAGACAAATTTTGAACCCAGACAGCCAGACCTCAGAGTTGGATTATTATTAGTCACAATTACCATAGTCATATTATATTCCTATAAATCTTCATCCACATGAAGTGGCTGCTATTAGGTACCCTTTGCTATATGAGCAATGTGAGGTGCACAGAGGTAATGTATTTGTTCTGAGATCACATCATCAATAAAGGGCAGAATTTGGGATAATGTCCTTCCTTCCAGAGCTGTGCTTCCTCTATGCATGGCAGGGACATTAATTATGAGGGATGTTATGGATGCTACCAGAAATAAAAGGATTTCAAGATCAAATATGTTTGGGAAACTCTAAATTAAGCAAAATTAAACAGGTTCCCTTATTGCAGAACTTCTAAGAGTCTTTAGTGAGTGACGGTTCATTGCAAAACTAAGAGGGGGGCACGATCTGAAGTAATTTCCAAACATATTTGACTGTGGATACCTTCTTCAACCAGATCCAAGAAGTTTTTCTTACATTCTTTATACCAAAACTTGGCATAAACTCAACTTTCCTAAGGTCATAAAATAATTAAGGAGAAGAAGCAAAGTGGGACACAGATGTATTGAAGCATATGGACTATTTTTCTCTGTAAGATGAGATCTTCAGAAGAAAAGAGAAAAACAAGCCAAAGTGAAGAGCATCTCTCAGAACAGTTATAACTGAATCCTTCAGAAATTCTACCATTTTAAAACTACAAGGCACGCTGGAGGACACGTAGGTCAAGTCTATCACTTTGTAATTAAATTAGGAAGTGAGAACCAAAGTCACAAAGCTAGTGATGACTAAACCTCTCTTCTTCTTTCCAGGCCCCAACTCTACTGGTGTCAGGTGGAGGAAAAAGTATTTGGAGTGTCGTCCTGGAATTTCTGGAAAAAAGAGCCAAGGAAAGAGAGATGACAAAGAATCTGGAGTATCTTTGATAAACTCTCCCTGACCTTGAATCCTCAGGGAACAGAATATTTATGACAGGATTTGACTTGACCTGAGCATGGATTTCTTTTTGCCCTTCAATGTGGAAAAATGCAATATGATTACACAGGAATGGGAAAAATTCATGGAGAGAGAGGGGGAGAAACTTCTGGATGTTATTGCCACTAGACAGCTGGACCTGGTTTACCATCCTTCAGTTTCCCATCCAAATATTCACGAAACATAGAGAAGGATGCAAAAATCACCAACCCATCATAAACTAAGGATTTTGTCCAATGCTTCCAGTTCTCCAGAGGGAATTACTCCTCACTATGGTGTGGATGGCCAGATTGAGAAACTCTGGTGACTGACTCATGTCTATATATCAGAGACAGAACGTCGCAGCCAGGGAAGAATAAGAAGGTTCCATTTCATCACCAAAATGTGCCCTCCCCATCACACACTGAGGGGCTGTGTCACTGAGTAAAAGCACAGTCACAGCAGAGCTTTACCTGACCTGTCAACAGAACACATGAGATAATGACAAAACCTACCTGGTTTAAACAGAACCATAACAAGATAATAGATTAAAACCCACAAAATGATGAAAAAGCACATACGGCACAATCACATTTATATATCTATGTAAAATTATGACTGAAAAGATCTCTAAAAACATATTTGATTTTAAAGGAATATTTAATAAGACAATGTTCGGAAGGTACTTTTATGTTGTAATATTACAAATGTAGGATACAAAATGATACAGTATAGTCTCAGTTTAGAAAAAAGTGTATGTATGTATGTGCACGATGAAGTTAACGTGTAGTACTGTTTTATGCTTAAAGCTACCATTAAATGACGATATAGTAGAACTTATCCTGTTAGGTACGATTAGGAAAGAATTTTATTTTCTTTTTATACCTTCCTTCCGTGACCATGTATGATTTTTATAAATAGAAACAAACACATTTATTCCTCTATTAAGAGGGAAAACCTAGGGCTAATTCTTAAGAGAGAATTTTTGTTTTATAATCAAGGGGAGTTTTATACATAGAAGGTTCATTGTGCACTAAAAACCACAGAGGCTAACATTTACAGATACTTACTATGCACCAAGCACTGTACAAACATTATTCTGCACAATTCAAGTCTATATTGTTATTTTACAGATGGGCAAACTGGGAATCGGAAATGCTCACTAAGGCCAGAGCTAAAGCTTAAATTCAACTGGGCATGGCAAAGGCAAACTCCAAAGGAGGGCATGGGGTCAGTAACTGCCTAAAGGGAGCCAGGGAGAGAGGAGTCACTGAAACGGGAGACAGAGGGGCTAATAGGAGTTGAAAACTGGTGGGGGGACTCGCCAACCCATGTCGGCCCTGCAGGGAAGGAGCCAGGAGAATGTGTGCTGAGCAAGACCCCAGTCTCTTCCTCCCTCTGTCCCATTTTTTGCCAATGTATCCCAAGGCTGAACCCCAGCAGAAGCCAGAGGACCTGGATCCCATAGAGATCAGTATCCTAGAGCATGAGGCTTGTGGAGAGAAGGGGAGAAGGGGAGCTGGAGGATTGAATGGAAGACATAGCTTCACATCCGCAGTGTGACTGTGTTTGAAGATAGGGCCCTTAAAGAGGTAATTAAGGTTAATGAGGTCATAAGGGTGGGGCCCTAATCAGACAGGACTGGCGTCCTTTTAAGAAGATGAGACAACAATAGTGTGTGCACAGAGGAAAGGCCTTGTGACAACACTGTAAGAAGGCAGCTGTGTGCAAGCTGAGCAGAGAGGCATCACCAGAACCGAACTCTGCCAGCACCCTGATCATGGACTTCCAGACTTCTGGCCTCCAGACAGTGAGAAAATCCACTGTTGTTGTTTAAGCCACCCAGTCTGTGGCATTCTCTGACAGCAGCCCGAGCTGACTAACACAAGGTGAGAGGAGATAAAGGATGAGCCACCCCCCCCCCACCCCCCCACTGTGGAGGCTACAGCACATACAGATGTTGCCACCACTCTGTCTACAAGGCAACCTGACCTTTGGGCCTGTGTGTATGGCTGATGATTAAAATCCCAGAAACAAACAGACTGAAGCTGTGGGCTGAAAATGCCAAAAAGACAGCTGCTAAAGATCTAGGGGGCTGATCTGAAACAATTAGCAATTCAAAGGTTTATTTACTACAGATGCACAGGGAATTTTCATTAGTGTGCAATATTCAGAAAACCAAAACATATGTGGTAAAAAGAAATCTGGACATTTCTCTAAAGCTCCGAGTAATTTAAGAATTAAATCTTAATGTGGGATGTAGGGAGAAGGGAAGGTGGGCAGAATATTATAAAGAGGAAAGAATCTTTGAGACACGTATTTTCCCGAAGTGTAGGAAATAACATTACTGTATAGTTTGGTAAAGTACTGTGATTACAACTGGTTATATTAATATAACTTTGAATGAGGAAAGGAAAAGAATCCTCCAATTTAACTGAGTGCCAAGTTAAAAGTTAGTAAATTTACAGCGAAATATACTGTGAAATCCACACAGGACCAATTTGACCAAACTCTAAAGATTCTCTTTCATTGTGTATCTATCTAACTGTGTATGTGTTTCTTCTCATATATGCCCTACAAAAGTTAATTTATATACACCATAAACATTATTATTAAAGGCTAGGAAAAAAACTGGATTTTCTTGTGGTTCAAGTCAGAAAAGGCTACTTTATGCTGGGTTATCAATTAAATCATACACTGCAAGTCACATTTAGAGAGGTACAGACTTTAATGGAACTAAATTTCTTTCTTTAAACTGGTGTGATAATTTTTCAGCCAATACAGCTAGATTGTATTTTGTATTTTAATACTACTCTTTTCCATATTGCTTAGAAAGTAGAGTGGACCCTTAAACAATGGTGGGGGACAGGGGTGCCAACCCTCCGCATGGTTGAAAATCTCTGTATGACTTAGAGTCAGCCCTCTGTATATACCGTTCCTCCATATCTGTGGACTCAACCAACTGCAGACTGTGTACCACTGAAAAAAAAATCCGCCTCAAAGTGGACCTGTGCAGTTCACACCTGTGTTGTTCAAGGGTCAACTGTATTCTTAAAGGGACATGACTAAATGACCAGAGGCTTCTTGCAATACAGAAGACGGGACATTGTGCTGGGTGCTGTCACATCTATTAGTTAACTTCAAGCAAATTAGACATGCATTTTTACAGATTAAAAAAACTGAGTAACATTAAGTAATGGGCACACTATCATGTAAGGAGAGTGGGGTGGAGACAGGAGAAGGAGACCAATAAGTCTGATCAGAACCTACATATCTGTATGTGTCGACATGAAGAGACACAGTAAGACAACTGTAGGAGGAGGAACTCTCTTTTAAGTGTGATGTCTTCCAAGTACAGCCTGATACCCAGGTTACCAAAGCCCCTCATTGCGTTGCTCCCTGCCTTTTCCTGATCTTCGTATATCAGTCAGAGAAGAGCAGAGCCCTCTATGGAAGCTCTTCCATACGTGGTTCACAGGTAAAGGGGCTTCAGGTTGGAAGAGGTTGGAAAAAGACAAGGACACCTACGACTATTCGGTAGCTGAGATATGAAGAGAGAACTGTTCATCTTTTAAAGCTCAAAAACATTCTGACAAGCATTTCCAAAATAAATCCTGTTCCTTAACAAAGCAGGGTTCACTGAAAGAAATAGGTCTGGGTCCAGAATCATGATGTAAAGGCAAAACAACAGCAGCAACAAACTTTGCAAAGCTTTTTGTAGTGCTCACCCAAGATGTCTGTTTCAGAATTTAAAAATACATACTGCTTTTTAAATACTTAATAACTCTTTGAATCATGATCATCAGTAGGACAGATGATTCACATGAAAATGAAGGCTCCTTAAAGGTGACCTGAAAAGTAATCTGAAAAGAAATATAATCCACAATTGAAAACAAATCAGGAGCACACAGCTTCCGATGCCTTGGAGACAACACTGGTGTAACCTGGTGGGAAAAAGACTTCTTTGGGAAGACACCAAGAGAACGTAGTCATGAGACAGACGTAATCAGAAGTCTTTGGGAAAGACTAAAGCTCAAGACTTGTTTCTTCAATCAGTGCATTTGGGCAAGATGGAGATGGGGGTAGGGAAATTAATTGTATGAGACGGAATTGGACCCAGGAAATAAAGTGGGTCACTCCCCACCAAAGCCCAAGGGAATCGAATGAGGCAGATATGGGACGTTTTTAAAGGAGTAAAAGGAGACGTGGCCTCTGAGGGTCAGGAATCCAGGGATTAAGTGCTGCTTTTATCAGGAATAAAATCCTATGCTGAAGTGCTAACTTTGCCAGACACAAGCATCTTCACCTGGAAAATAAGCACACCTGACTCCCTTTTTTTTTTTTTTTTTTTTTTTTTTGTGGTACACGGGCTTCTTCTCACTGTTGTGGCCTCTCCCGTTGCGGAGCACAGGCTCCGGACGCGCAGGCTCAGCGGCCGTGGCTCACGGGCCCAGCCGCTCCGCGGCATGTGGGATCTTCCCGGACCGGGGCACGAACCCGCGTCCCCTGCATCGGCAGGCGAACTCTCAACCACTGCGCCACCAGGACTCCCATTTTTAAGATCTACTCTACAAGTCGGAATGTCCGATGTGCAGAGTACACAGGTTTCACTCGATTCCGCTCTGCTCTCGGAATGTTTAGCTATTGTGCTCTCAGAATTACTAAGGTAAACAGAGGAATGACTCTAAGCATTTTAAAACCAAACTGTCGGACTTCCTTAGCGGTTCAGTGACTTACAAAAAACACTCTGTGGGAGTGTCTTCACCAATCTCATTTTATGCTACTTAGCCTATCAAAGGATGGTTGATGAAAGAAAAAGACTGAAAATACAAATGCAGTTAAAGAAGGCTTTTGTGAATGGCAACCTATTTCTCCACATTACTGTCTTCCTGCCTTTTCTCAAGTGATAGGACTTCATTCCCCCCTCTTGCTTCCTCTCCATCTCAACCTCACCCACCTTTTCTGCCCCACGTCAGGTTTTCTGTATTGATTTGCTGTGTACACAGTAGGTTGCTAAGCCATATATATTAAGCAATGTTATATTCTGTTGACTTTTTAATAACACACTAAAAATATGAGATGCAGTTATTCGTGATGATATTAATTTTATCCGGCACAAATGAAAATCCATTTTATACGTTTCCGGAGCATACCAAATGCAGTCGACTTCCCTTTTAAAGGAATAGAGAGCCTGATTATGATTGTGGGATCAGCTGCTGGTGACAACACTTGTAAGCATTTCTGGTAAAATGCCACATTTAAAAACGCCACTTATATCTACATTTAGGGTCTTTCCGTGATATTCTTTGTGTTCTAGTACATGAAGGAACAGCATGATGCACTGAATTCAGGAAACCCAAAGGTGACTTTAGCTCAGTTTTCTAAAAGGACACTTGGAGTCATATGGCCAAAGACTAGTGTAAAGAATAATCAATCAACACCGCAAATACAGAACTACCCCAGACTCAGGTTCCTGATAAAAAGCTACTTTTATAATTATTGTGTGAATAGGAAGAAGAAAAAAACCCAAACTGAGTTGCTTATTCACCACATCTGCCAGAATATAAATTCAATAGAGCATCAGCTCACTGAAGGCTTGTCGAATCAGTCCTGTTATCAGAGCTTCCCTTTCTTCAGAAGAGCTGACAGAGGACTTGGACACATTAATACAGCTTCTTACACTTTATCACCAAGTGCTCAATGGTGTAACCCTTGGCTCCTGAGAGCAGTATTACATCAGGGTAGATTTCATTTACTTTGTTTATTTTTAAAGTATAATTGGAAGAAGAAAATCAGTCTTTCATGGAGAAAGGATAGTAGAAGATCTAGGAGTAAATAAAAACCAGGTGTGTTTACTAATGGAAATAAATATGCTTTCAAGCAAATAATTTTATTCCTGTTAACCTGCAGATTCGCTGTACATTTAGAAACTCCACATAATAAAAATGTGGAGACGAAGAATGTGCTATGGATATTATTTAAAGCTGGACACATAAGAGGTTCGTACAGTGAAATTTTACATTTCTACATAAGGAAATTAAGGGAATAAAGTGAGCAGAGCCATTCAGTGGCAGAAAAGCTAGGACCAGATAATCCAGTCTCACCTCAACCAGTGCTGATCTCCACTGACTAGTACTGACACTGGGTATTTCTAAAAATGCTTAACAACATGGTTTAGAGAAATACTGCTTAGCAATAGTGCATTAGAGGAAACAAAACAAAACAAAACGCAGAAACAAACCCCAAAACCCTTCCCTTCCAGCTTTATCTCATTTGCCAAATCAACAATCCCCAAGTAACTGTCTGCTTTTCATGTTTATCTATGGTTAATTCATATTGATCAATGCCCCCTTTTTTTTTTCTCAGCCCTTGTCTTCCTCATCTGACTCAAAGAAGCCTCAGAAAGACTCAGGTTATTATTTACTTCTGGTCACTCCCACAGTCTTGCAAGCTCTGAGCCCTGTTCCAGCAGTTTTCCCAGGGCCCGGGGAAGGCTAACACCGGTTGTGGGGAGAAGCATGCAGATTGGGTTTGTCAATTTCTCATTCCAAGCAACTGAAAAAGTACGTTTGAATGTCATCTGCCCTCTGAAATAATCACAAGAATGAACAGCACCAATGCAGCTATTCTGGACATTCACCATCCCAGCACTCCCATTTTGAGGGAAAAAGAGACATACCTCCCAAAGGTTTCTCCACGTTGGATAATCGCACAGCAAATGCAATGTCATGCTCAGACTTTCAGGACAGCCAGACTTATGAAATGGAGAAGGATACTTTCCATATTCACATTAATTCCCTATTTTCAAACTGCCCAGAAAGATACCATCACCTTTAAATTATATTGAAGGAGTAGAATTTGAAAAATTCCTTTCACAGAGAATAAAAACATTTATTATCAATAGGGGTATGAAAGGAATTTATTGTAAATGTTTGGAAAGGCATTTGGAAAGAAGGATGGATACTCCAGCAATAATGAAAAGTTAATACTCTTCTCTAAGTTAGCTCTGGGGTAGAGAATGCCTCCTGTGGGGTGGTTCCAACTCCCAGCTCAGCTCTGAAGGGGTGAGCAAAGCTGCCCCTCTCTGAAGCCCATCCTGGGGCTTGAACGTCACAGGCCTCTACTCCATGAAGCAATGACTTTGACCTTTTGTGGAGCAGCTCATAACATTTCTGAAAGGCAGAAAATCAGCCCCTTACAGTTTCTTCCCATAAACATAATCCTGATTCAAATGAAAGCAAATCACACTTCTGAAAAAAATTACAATTGATATTAAGCTTATATTATTTACAAGACTGTGGTGGATACTCTAGGGTCCTTAAAGATGCACCAAACGTCGGCCTTCCTCTCGGGGGGAGACCAGCAATTGGTCTGAGCACTGTGTATGTGAGACCTCAGTCAGTTTTCACGATGGCTCCATAAAGTAAGTATTCTCATAGCCTTGTCTCAGGGAAAAGGAAGCTCTGAGAACTTAGTAACTTGTTCCAGGTCAAAATGCTAGAGAGAAACCAAACTCAGATTTCACCTCTGGTCTTTGTGACTTTAAAGCCGATACTTTCTACATCATCACAGGCTGTATCCAGGGATGAAGAGAAAGAGAGAAGCTAGTGAAGTTCAGGATATGCCAAATCAGTTTGCCTAGATGATAAATTTCCCAGGAGTTCAGAGGAGAGCGAGGTCCTTGTTGCAGTGTTCACTTTCATGACCAGAATTAAAGCTACTGTCGGCTAAGAGCTGAGTATGCAGAGACAGGCCTGTATGACGCATTTCCTCAGAGCAGATATCACATGGAGCATGGGGGCCAAGAGCACAGGCTTGGAAGACAGACCTGAGTCTGACCCACAGTCATGCTTCTTAATGACCAGGTTACCTACTTTGCCAAGACTTGGTTTTCAAATCTTGAAACTGGGGCATGTCCTGTGAAAATTATTCCTATGCCTAACTCGAGAGGCTATAAGAGGTAATAATCATAATAATGTTTACAATCCTGAATATTAAATTTGATTGTTTTCCTCTTAAAGATGAGGAATGTAGGCTCAGGGCAAGTGAAAACAAAGTCTGCAATGAAAGCCATATATACGTTTAAATCATTGGATACTATCAACTCAGTTCAATTTATCCTTGTTTATTACACAGGGGTCTTTCTTTTCTGGTTGCTGCCATGTTTTGTTGAAGGAAATTTATGTATCTGTCCTCCCCATCAGCTTTCTCAAATCTATGTTTAGCATCACAGACACTCAGAATTGGTATGAACCTCAACTTGACCTAATCCAATCCCTGTATGATTTTGTATCTTCCCTATAACAGGGATATCCAGACTATATTAGAATGACTCCTGTGATATGGACTTCATTTATCCCCCAGGTGGCCCAGGAGTCACTAAAGATAGAACAAAACAAACTAAAAGAAAAGAGGACTGTTACTGATATCTGGTTAATCCATGAGTAGAACAAAGGGAATTAGAATGGAATTTGCAAAGTTTAAAAAAAACTACTCACAGTGTTAATAGCAAATCTCTAAACTAAAAATAAGGTGGCAATAAATACTTGACGTGCATTATACAAGGCTAGGATAAATTTGTGCTTCTTTCCATATAAATGCATCATAATTCACAATAATACAGTAATCTAAATCTGATACTTGGATATCAGATAATCTTCAATTACAGAATGTGAAACCACCTATGTATTTATGAAAACATCTATTTCTTTGTTTCCAAAATGGATAATGTTCTACTGGGTCCATTTGGCAAGTCACTTCTTAGCTTTGTTAACGTTCTAAAAACACAGAGTTTCATCAGTACATAGTTAAATTCTAAGGGAGGATTTTAAAAATAAACTACAGTTTAAGTTAGTTTTTGGGACTTCCCTGATGGCGCAGTGGTTAAGAATCTGCCTGCCAATGCAGGGCACATGGGTTCAAGCCCTGGTCCGGGAAGATCCCACATGCCGCAGAGCAACTAAGACCGTGAGCCACAACTACTGAGCCCACGAGCCACAACTACTGAGCCCGCGAGCCACAACTAGTGAAGCCCACGTGCCTAGAGCCTGTGCTCTGCAAGAAGAGAAGCCATCGCAATGAGAAGCCCGCGCACCTCAACGAAGAGTAGCCCCCGCTCTCCGCAACTAGAGAAAGCCTGCGCGCAGCAACGAAGACCTAACGCAGTCAAAATTAAATAAATAAATAAATTTAAATAAATAAATAAAGTGAATTTTCATGAAGTGGAACCGATATAAAAAAAGCTCCCTTGTCTATCTTTGCCTACCCATATATTATTTTAAAGTTTTACAACATTTGCCAACTAATGTAACAACAATCTGTCATTTACTAAAATACCAATGGGTACCAAGCCTGCTACAGCTGGGTGTAGATCAGATAAAAACATATCCTTCCCGAGTGGAATTGGTTCATTTTATTATGATTATTATTACTGCTTTATTATATAGGCTCATTATACCTCTTCTCTCCTGTTCTTGTGAACATGTGCCTTCAATTTAAGGGTGAAGAAATTGTGTGTGTGCACGTGTGTAAAATGAGAATGTGTGAAAATAAAGCATGCTTGTGCTTTCAGCAAATATTCTAAATATTCAATCAGTTGTAAAATCTGGTGAATTGAAAAGGAAATTGATGATAGAAAGGAGATATACTAATCAGAGACTTCATAAGATACTAGTTTCCATCTGGACCGCTGAATAGAAGAGCACAGTGAGGAGGGGATGAAGGCCACTGTTCCAACAGGGAGTTAGAGACCAATGATTCCAATTTCACCTCCTTTTGTGCCCCATCCTTGACACCGGTTCTGTCATGAATTCATTGGAATGCCTTAATTGATAACCCCAAAGCCTAAAATGCTCAAATAAAAAGAATCTGTAATTGAAAGTATACTTGTAGATAAAATGGCAAAGCAAACACTATAAACCATGATCTTACAATATCTACAATGAACCCCGTGATTTCTCCAGATAAAAGATTAAGCTAAATGTCAAACCAGTGCTTGGTATGTAGTGAATACTTAAGAAATATTTTTTGAGTAAAATAATCAGGGAAGTACTGGTAACCCGAATACAGGGTTTTCTGATTATGGGAAAAAGAAAAGATTCAATTCTATGTTTTTTGCTTGTTTTCTAAAGGATATTACTAAACACACTTGTCAGGAAACTGTGAAATGCTGTCAATGCATTAGATGCCTGCTGATGAATATCAAATGCATTATTAAAGTTTAATAACCCAACTAGGCAAAAAAGATGACTGCAAGGCAACTAGACTGCACACAGTAAGTTTTCTTATTGTGTGTAGTTTAGTCTGTCCTTATTGTTTACCAGATCTGGGAGTCTGCTGGCACTTTGTTTAGAACCTTTATTCATTGTTATATGGTGAGCTCCCTGAAGACAAGTCCTGAGTATTATTCACCTTTCTCTAGCACCTAGAAAAAGTGCCTGGAATATTATAACCACCAGTGAGTGTTTCCTGAATGCAATCAGAAATAATTGAATGAATAAAGAGTCTATCAAAGACAGTTTTAGGCAATTAACCTCCTTATTCTGACACCAAACCTTGGGTCACCTATCTCTGAAACATTGTCAATAAACTCACTCATTTTATAAAATCATTTCTTACTTAGAACTGTGTGGGCAGATGAAGCCAAGAGTTTCCCCTGAGGGAAGTCTTTGCCAGTCATACCAAGGAGCCAAGCCAAAGGATCCCATTGTAAGTGAAATCGTATCTGTTTGAATGAGAACAACTTTTTTTTAAACCATCCTTTCTCAAGATTTTGATTCTGAGACTCCTGCCAAAATTGTAAGAGACCCTATGTGCCCTCCTAAGAAGCTCAGAATGTTCCTTGTTGGTCACAGGGAGCAGTGATGAGTTTTAAAGAGAAGACAAATGACAAGATTTACATATAAAAATACTTCTTTGGCTGTGGTGTTCATGCTGAATTGAAAGTTGAAGCTCAAGCTGGGAGGATGGAAGTTTTGAAATTACGCTATTGCCAAAGTCTATACGAGAGATGTTGGTTCTAGTTGTGAGGACAAGAGGGCAGATTCCACAGACTTTTCAGAAGTAGTACAGGAAAGAAAGACTTATTAGATGACTAGATCGAAGAAAAGAGGAAATGACGAGTTTTAGGAAGGGAGATTGGGTGAATGGCAGAGACATCAAGTAAATAAATACATTAGTGTTGGTAAAAACAACTCAATCACTAAAATTATTTCCAGTTCTAACATTCTGACTCTAATAAGTTTAGCTGAATTTTCACTAAGCAATTCTAAAGAACTTAAAGTGAAATTTAACAGCAATTCAAAAAAGTCATGAAAATAAAAGCTTTGGTGTGGTTAAAGTTTAGAACAATGATTAAATAAACTTAAACACATCTCTCTACTGCAGGACTTCTCAGAGCCTTTAATATGCTTTTAAATTTCTAGAGGAAGCATATAATAAGTGGTGTTTCTCAAGTGTATTTGACACCAAAATACCTCCATCCCCCCCCTTTTTAGCATTTTATTAATTAGTGTTTTACGGAAAAGCTTTAGAAAACCTTGGGTATTTTCTCCCATTTATTTTGGCCATTCCTTAATAATAATCTCAAGATTATATACTTACCTTCCCTAAGGACCATTCAGCAATATGAAATTGATTAAACCCAGAGATTTGGAACAATAAAAACTTTTTATAATATTTACATGATTAATCAGTATTTCACTTTTATTACTCTTGCCCTTTTAGTGATGATAATGATTAAGATTCATAACATAATGAGAGATTCTTATGTTCCAGGAACTCTATTGAGTATTTAACAGGCATAAATCATATAATCCTCATAATAGTCCTATAAACTAATTACTAGCATTTAGCTCCATTGTACAGAGGAACAAACTGATCCGCAGAGAGGCTAATTAACTTGAAAAAGGCAAGGTATTAGAACCCACTGAAGAGTCTGAATGCAGAGTCTGGGTACACTAATCACCAGACTATTCCATGTATGTTAATAACTCATTTCCAAAATATTAACCAAAAACAATGAAAGTGTGACCCCTAAGCAAATTAACTCAGTATACGCAGCAAATTGGCATGGAAGTCATTCATACATTCATTCACTAAATACCTACAGAGTACAAGACACTGTTTTGGGTACTTGGGATACAGTAGAGAACAAAACAGTCAAACTCAGGGCCTTCATGGAGGAGACAATCAATTAACAAGGTAAGTAAATCTAATACATAGAAGAAGGGATAAAAATTGCCAAAAAGGGGTTCTGAAGGGTTGGAGTGCATGTATGTTATATTGTGGATAGAAAGAACCAGGCAGGAGTCCTTGTCAGGACAAATTAGATAAGAACTCAGAGAAGAGTACTGGGTTTCACGGTGACCTTGATAAGAACAGCTTCGGTGGGATGATGGGGCAGAGTCCTGATGCCGTGGCTTCCCAGATGATAGGACAAATGAGGTTGTAGAGGGCAAGTATGGACCACAGTTTCAAGGAATTTTGTTTCAAAGTGAAAAAAAAATGAGGCAGTAATTGGAAGGAGATAGGAGCCCAGAGAGGGATTCTCCTCTCTCTCTTTTGAGATAGGAGAATTAGCAGTGTGAACGTTTGTGGATGGCAATAATACAGTTGAGAGGGAAATTTTAAAGACGAAAGAGAAGCTAACTGATTGAGCCATGTCACTGATGAGGTGAGAAGGAATGGGGTCAAGTGAAGAATTGGAGGCAGAGGACTTAGGTAGAATAGCAACTAATTCACCATGGTAACAGGAGAAAAGCTAGAGTATGTGGTCACAGATGGAGGGAGGAGGACAGATGTGCCAAAGAGAACAGAAATGACAACTTGAAAAAACATCTATTAGATTTTGTTGAGGCCCACATTCTGACTTCTTTAGCTATGCTGAATATCTGTTTTCTACAAAATTGGGGAGAAGAGCATATATCTTATGAAATTATTGTGAAGATTAAAAGTTATCTATTTTAGGGCTCAGGAGAGTATAGTATAGTAGACTAGCAAATGTTAAATGTATTACTATTATTATTTTCATGCAGCCCAAATGATATACTTCTAATTCTTGCATTTAATTTTATAGCTCTGTAGTAGCAAATATAATGCTATCTTTGAGAGAGAGCAAGTTGTCAATTGTGACATGGTTTGTTTAACATAGTTTCTCTAATGCAATTTTGGCACATTAATTCTAAAGGGGCTATAAATGGAATCAATTTTGATTTTGTTATAAAGTCTTTGAAAATAGTGTTCCATTTTACTAGGCCAAATACTCATCTTATAGTAAACAAATAGGGAGCACTTTGAAATTCAATATTTGCTACATTTTTTGATTAGCAAGCAGAAGGCATGGATACAATCAATACTTGGACTCCCTGAGCAAAATTTATTTCCTTTGTGAAATCTTTCTTGATCCTTAGGCTTCTCTCTCTTGCCACCGATCTCTCCAGATGTCTTGGCATTGTTGTCACCCAAGTCCAACTCATTATCAACTCTTTCCTGGACCATTTCAATCTTCCTCTCTTGCCTTCCCATCCCTCGCCCCACACGAAGTCCCTTCTCTACACAGCAGTGATCTTTTAAAACTGTGTATTCCATCAGGCCACTACTCTGCTGAAAACCTCCACTGGCTTTCTGTAGCAGATTAAAAGGCAGACCTCCTTCATGGTTTAGGACGCCCTGCTGAGCTAGCCCCCTGCCTACTTCTGTGGCCATCTACTACTGCCGCTTTCTGTTCTTGTTGCTCCCAACACCAAATTAGCATTCTGTTCTGGAGATACACCCTAATCATTCTCCACTCAGGGTTCTTTTTAGCTCTTGCTGTTCCTTCTGCACAGAACATTCCTTCCACATTTCTTCACCTAACTGGCTTCCTATCATTTATGTCTCCATTCACATATCACCTCCTCAAAGATGATTCCCTGTCCTCCCTAACTAAATCAGTTCTGTTTCCCCCCAGTCATCAGTTTAATTTCATTCATAATACTTCTCCTTAGCTCAGATAGTCTTGATAGTTTCTATGTTTGTTTCGTCTTGTTGCTAGAATGGGGAAACTTTTATGTATTACGTATAAAACTTAGACGTCTTCTTCCCTCTTTTATCTACAGTGCGGAAGTTGGCTAAACTTAATAAAAAGAAGAAATTCCAATTCCTGTAGTTTCTAGATGATGTAGTTAAAACTGCAACAGTTGGGCTTCCCTGGTGGCGCAGTGGTTGAGAATCTGCCTGCCAATGCAAGGGACACGGGTTCATGCCCCAGTCCGGGAAGATCCCACATGCCGCGGAGCGGCTGGGCCCGTGAGCCATGGCCACTGAGCCTGTGCGTCCGGAGCCTGTGCTCCGCAACGGGAGAGGCCACAACAGTGAGAGGCCCGTGTACCACAAAAAACAAAAAACTGCAACAGTCTAAAGTCACAGTGACTTTAGACTGCCACACAGATTTTCAGCTAGTTTCTTGAAGGAATTATTTTTAGTCACTTATTCCCTCATTCCTTAAATCACTCAGCTAATAAATCACTTATTTATTTCATTATTGTGTTCTATAATCTAACTTTGCATAAAGTAATTATCCAATTATTTTCCATATATTTGACAGTATATATTACACAAAGAACACAAATTAAAATAATCTCAAAGAATATAAAATTTACCAACTCATTTGATGCCTGATAATGGAGGAATGAAAGATTTCTTTTTCCTGGAAAAGGCTATCTAATATACTGCTTCAAAAATCACAAACATGGATAAATGAAATGAATTTGTATACCGAGAGGTTATCTCGATGAAACTGAAGATGAGCTTTCATAAGGCAAGTAAAATCGAAGGTGAGTATAGACATAGGAAGAACAAAATAAATGACATTATAGAACTCAGAAAGTCTATGCTGACTTTTATCATATTATTTTAAATCTACCACTACAAGTAACTAAATGGAATCATCGAGAACTCCACAGTGTGGAATGGTATAGGAGAGAAGAATGGGGGGCTGCGAATAAATACAAAGTTTTCTGGAAGAACATGATCTCTTTTCCAAAGAAAGAAAAACATATATATGGTATTTCTTGAGCACCTATTATGTTCCAGGTATTGTGTCAATTGCTTTATATGCATTATCATCTCACTTAGCACTCATAACATCTTTGTAAGTAAATACCATTATTGCCCTACTGTAGATGAGGAAATGGAAGCAGAGAGGTAATTTGATCTAAATCAGGTCAGAGAGCAGTAAATGACAAATCTTAGACTCAACTCTAGACTAAGTCGCAAGCCCATGTATATTAAACACATAAAAACCCTCTCATGCTGATCTTAACACATTTAAATGAGTCACCGCTGCTTTTCCATAATTAGATGTGCAATGCTAGGAGTCAGAATAATTTGTTCTTTTTAAGAGTTACTTCTTTTGTTACTGCCTTAACTCTAAAAGTAAATGGTCTGTTTTAAAACTAAAGTCCTTGTTTTCCCAGATTAAAACCTTGAAAGATCCTCAATGGAAAGTTGAATAAATTATGGGATCTCCATACTCCAAAAATTTTGAAAGAGTAAAATAAATGAGTCCTATCCTATGGATTGCCCCAGAAGGATATGCATGATACACTGTTAGGTGAAAACAGCAACATGCAAAGACATATGATCCCCATTTGGTACACGAATGTGCACAGGAGTATGGGAAGATATAGTCCATACTCCTAGCAATGGTTATCTAGTTGGACAGGAAAATCTATTTTAATTTCATCATTATAGTAATGATCTACTGTAACAGGCATGGATTACTTTTATATTAATGATGAGCATAGAATAAGTTTTTAAAAATTATTTATTTCTGAATATAATCTTTCTATATGTCTGAATAACTTTCTCAGATCATCTTGTTTCTAATCTTAGCTCTCTTTTCCTTCCACCAACGTACCACATTTGTATTTGTTTTATATATTAGACTTCCAGTTAAGATTTCCATTGAATGAAAGATTCACTAGCAATAATACATTTGAAAACCATTGGTCCATATCACCTGATTTAATGATAGCTACTGAATATAGGACATTCTCTCTATATATATATACTCATGAGGCTATGTGTACTACTAACATAAATAGATTCATTTTAATGAGAAATTTCAGATTGCTCTTTATTATGTTGAGAGTCATACACATACAGTTGAAAATTAAATATGAACTACACATGACTGACTTAACTTGAATAACCATCGTGCTGATGACACAGAGAGAAAGAATAGTAATGTGCAGCCCAAGGTTTTGGTAATGAAATCACCAGATTACTGGTGATTAAAGGAAAATTCTACCCAACAACTTAGTTTCAAAGGATTCTAACGTAGCTGAAAATTGACAGAGCTAGAAAAGTCTGAACCAAACCTAACTATAGTTAGAAAGTGCATATAGAACAAGTGCAGAAGCTTTCCCTCCAGTCTCTTTCAGAATAACCAGGAGACGGCTTAGCTCAGTCTTCTGATTAAAACCCTAACCCCAATCCCACAAAGGTGGAAGAATCATAATTATTTGTACTCCAGCTGCAATGTTACATTAATCAACTGTATCCATTCCACTATTTCAAATCTGGGCTGAATTTATAACAACCCTATGGTTAGCATAATTCGCAGTAAATTAAATTAAATTCAACAAACATTCACTGAGTACTCACTAGAATTCAATGTACTTTTTGGGTTTTGCAAAGCCCATAAAGGTGCATAGAGTACAAGCCCTGCTCTTCAAGAACTTACTATTTAGTGAAGAAGATACATGCAAAACTAACTCTGACAGAGAGCATGATAAAGACTATACATACCAGGAAGAATACAAAGTATCGGGAAAATAAGGTAGGGATCACATACACTAAATTCTAGCTTGGGCAGTGAGAAGGTTTCTGGGAAGAGGTAGCAGTTTAACTGAAGTTTGATGGTCAAATAGGATTTGTCCGTATAGTAGTAGGTCATGGGAGAGAGTCAAAGACCACATACTGTAGAGAAAGCAGTATGTGCCAATGGGTAGGAAGAGTGGAGTATGCTTCACAGACACAGAAAACAAACCTATGGCTACCAAAGGGGAAAGGGAGGAGGTAGGGATAAACTAGGAGTAGAGGATTAACAGATACAAACTACTCTACAGAAAATAGATAAGCAACAGGATTTACTGCATAGCACAGGGGGCTATATTCAATATCTTGTAATAACCTATAATAGAAAATCTGAAAAATATATACCTAGCTGGATCATTTTACTGTACACCTGAAACTAACACAATATTGTAAATCAACTATACTTCAATTAAAAAAAAAAAAGAGTGGAGTACGCTTACATTCCTAAAAAGAAAAAAGAGATGAGGAAGCAAAAAGAGGTTAGGCCCAGATCAACAATGGCCAAACATGAACCTGATTAAAATGTATGTTTTAGATTCACAGATATAGAGAACAAACTAGTGGTTACCAGTCAGGAAAGGGAAGGGGGAGGGGCAAGATAGGGGTAGGGATTAAGAGGTACAAACTATTAGGTATAAAATAAACTACAAGGATCTATTGTACAACACAAGGAATATAGCCAATATTTTGTAATAACTATAAATGATTATAAACTTTAAGAATTGTGAATCACTATATTGTAAACCTGTAATTTATATAATATTATATATTAACTATACTTCAATAAAAACTTTTTTAAAATAAATTTTAAAAATGTATGCTTTAAATCACCCAATGGTGCATTCACGAGTAAGAAAGAGAAAGGAGCTGCTTCCGGTGAAGTATTACAACTATACAGCCCTTATTTTTAAATTTAATTTAAATAAGATTTCTCAAGATCTGTAATTTGAAACAGATATTTGATTACATTAGATTATATGGTCAATTTGGGGGAGAGGAGTGGTGAATTTTTTTAGTGAAATCAAGGAAAATGATGATGAATTAAGCTGCCTGGTTAGGGAATGTGGGAACAGAAAAATAATATTGTCCTGGGACAGAGGTGAAGCTAGGGAAGGGACTACACAAGGGAGATGCCCAGAAGGTCATTTTTGGATGACCTATCAACACCAATTGGAGGGTTTCAATATATCCAATTCTCAGTCTCACAGCTTCAAGAATTTATATCTCCAAATCCAAAATTAACATATTGATGAATATTAATGATGTTAATATTCATATTAATAAATATTTCTTTTCAACAAATCTAAGCATCCAAATATACCTCTGTTCTCATCAGAGGAAACTCTCTAGCCCTTAGCTTATTTGCAGGACAGATACAACACACAATCCTGTCTACTGACTCAGCCTAGAGCTCCATGCATTCCTCTAGACGGGAGGATTGGAAACTCACTGTTTCAGAGGTGGCTTCATATGAAAATCATCACCAATCAACACAGTTTGAGCTGAGGTGCATTTAAAATATACAAATAGCTCATGCAGCTCTATGTCAAAAAAACAAACAACCCAATCAAAAAATGGGCAGAAGACCTAAATAGACATTTTTCCAAAGAAGACATACAGATCGCCAAAAAGCACATGAAAAAATGTTAAACATCACTAATTATCAGAGAAATGCAAAACAAAACTACAATGAAGTATCACCTCACACCAGTCAGAATGGCCATTATTAAAACGTCTACAAATAATAAATGCTGGAGAGGGTGTGGAGAAAAGGGAACCCTTCTACACTGTTGGTGGGAATGTAAGTTGGTGCAGCCACTATGGAAAACAATATGGAGGTTCCTCAGAAAACGAAAAATAGAGTTATCATATGATCCAGAAATCCCACTCCTAGGCATATATCTGGAGAAAACCATAATCCGAAAGGATACATGCACCCCAATGCTCAATGCAGCACTATTCACAATAGCCAAGACATAGAAGCAACCTAAATGTCCACCAACAAAGGAATGGATAAAGAAGATGTGGTATATATATACAATGGAATATTACTCAGCCATCAGAAAGAATGAAATGCTATTTTCAGCAACATGGATTTACCTAGAGATTATCATAGTAAGTGAAGTAAGTCAGAAAGAGAAAGATAAATATCATATGATATCACTCATATGTGGAATCTAATTTTTTAAAAAATGAAACAAATGAACTTATTTACAAAACAGAAACAGACTTACAGATATTGAAAACAAACTTCTGGTTACCAGAGGGGAAATGTGGGTGGGAGGGATAAATCAGGAGCTTGGGATAAACATACACACTACTATATACAAGATAGATAACCAACAAGGACCTACTGTATAGCACAGGGAACTCTACTCAATATTCTGGGATAACCTATATGAGAAAAGAATCTAAAAAAGAATGAATATATGTGTATGTATAAATGAATCACTTTGCTGTACACCTGAAACTAATACAACATTGTGAATCAACTATACTCCAGTAAAATAAAAACAAAACAAAACAAAACACCTACCATTCTAACACCATTTTCAAACGCTTGCCGGGTGAGTGGAGCTGGTCCATCCACAGTCTTGCCATCATCATCCGGGCCCCAGCTCGCACTGTAAATGTGCACATGCTGAGGATTGAAGCTAACTGATTTTGCTTCAACCATATCCGTGACATCTCCATCCAGCATTCGAACTCCTGTAAGACAGAAAGGGGAAGTAACTCTATCAGAAGCTTCACCCAAACAGACCAAGATGTATTTCAATTGTAGCATTTTTTTTTTAAAGGAAAGAATAACCTTTAAATCAACACTTAAGTCAGCATATGTTCCTCAGAAAAGGATAGTGCAAGACTTTTCTGAAGCTTTTTTGGGGGGAAAGGAAGTTACATTGCATGGAGAAGAGCAACACTTCTTTAAAAACTTTTTTAGCCATTGTTCTCTTTTTCTAAGTTTCCACATTCTTTCCCTTCTCTTTATCTCTGTCTTAAGGGATATCTTTGTCTCTTGACAAAGGGAGCCTCAAGCAATCCATCTTCCCTAAACTTCTCTTCATTAGGTACCCTGTGCTCATAATTGGTATAAAACATTCTAACCTCAGCAGTCTTAGAAATGTGGAAAGCCGCCAAGTTAGAGTGGTCCAATTTCCTCCATATTTAATATTATCTCCTAATCTGAAATACCGATGTGAACTTAATATATTACTTCTTTGCCAAGTTATTATAAGTCAAATAATAAATGAGAATGCCCTCTGTGCATGTTACACATCAAATAATTCTCAAAGGGTTTTGGCAATGTTTAGTCATTAATTTTCATGTAAGTATTCCCACCAGACAGATAGGAATTTATTATTAACCTTAATTTGCAAAAATAGAAACTAAGATACTAAAAAAAATTGTCAAATACAAAGCTTTCTTTTTTCTTTTTATTTTACAGACAGACACGCAATAACAACAAAACACCTAATAAGTAAACATGTCTTTCCTTCAGCTGAAGCTAAATACCATCACCGAGACACTGTATTATATTAAAATTATGTCCTTATAGCCCAAATTTACTCCTTAGGAAAACTCTGTTATCCAGTAGGATTTCAACTTTCTTTGGTTACCAATAAATGAGGATTAAATAATAAAACCCTAAATCAGGCAGCTTTAGAGGCTATGTGGTTTGAGGTGGGAATTCTGGTGGAATATAAAAATATTCTTGAAGGAACCATATCTTCTTTGCACTTTTAAAAAAATGTTTAACATTTAACTATAAAATCACAAACACAGAAAAACAGAAAAAAGGACAATGAACCCAGATACAGCCAGGACTCAACAACTGTTAACATTTTGCCACATTTTCTTCGTCTAAAAATATAAATATTAGGCTAAACCATTTTAAATTACATGACAGATATGACACTCTATCCTTTAATATTTTTTCCCAAAAAAGGGGGAAACAAACACCCACTCTACCTTAAATTTCCCCAAAGCATCCCTAAAGACATTGCATTTGGCTGCTGTATCTTTTGACTAACTTTTCTTCTAGACTTGCGTATTTTTAAAGATGTATAGAAACAGGTGGTCTGGAGAACAAAGGTTTTGAACAAGTCCATTTAAAAATTATGGAATGTAAAGCATACTTAGAAAGCTTTTCAGCAGTTTATTTTGTGGGAGGAAAATACCCAGCAGGATGCTCTGCACATACTGGGTCCTCAGCAGCCATTGGTTTGTTTTGATTTGAAATGAATATTCAAAACTCATCTGCATAGTTTATACCAAATAAAGATGAAATATTTCATATGCTTACTTCTATTTAAAAGCATAAAATGGAACTATTTTACAATCCAATCAGTATGTCTAAACACAAGAGTGTCTACACAGCACCTGAATTCAGTTTCTACACCATGAAATTTATGTGATGTCCATGAAAACATGCTTGATAAAACCATATCTATAGCATAATATTAATTTTCTGACCAAAAATTGATAAGAATTTTATTTTCTCAAGTTTAAAAATGAAAAGTTACTTTTTCTTCATTTAACTAACTGTAAGCCTTCATGCCTTGGGTCTGAGGGGTTAAATTTATAATTTAGAATGTTTTTGCCTTTAGGATGAAAGAACATTTGTCAGGCATTGCCATTCATTCATGTTTTTAGAGGTCTTGTTTAGCTAGGTCAGCAGTTTATCTGTGAACTTCACAAGTTCATCCCTTCATTCCCTCAAGGTCAGAAATGCTGGGTTAGTACTGAATAGTAACGATAGGGACCTGGGTGTGTGTCTGTGTATGTGAGTGTGTGTGTGCTGGCCAGCAAGTAGGATTGACTGGACAGCCACTGTGGTCATCCAGTTATCCTGAGGAGAGCAGGGGCCTCCAGCACCCTCACGATTCTTCAGAGGATGTCTGTCTCCTTTCCATAACACCTCCATGAACCTTGTCCTTGATACACAGCAGATGCTCTCAGAGTACTGCTAATTACTGGTTAATAAGCTGCCATACTCTAGGAATCCCGGGTGAAATGAAAGAAATAAAGGTCAAATTTACTGATGAATGACACAAAAGACAGTCTCAGAAAACCTTTTCTTAGCACTGTCATTATATATCCCAATTATTTCATGTTATAACACATCTACATTAACCTTAGAAAGGACTATCATTTCTATTTTTTAGATCCAACACTGTGTACCATTTGGAAACAAATAGTATATTGGAAACAAGGATGTCAGCCTGGTTCCAGGAGCTTCAGCTTATGAAACCCTTCAGGAGATGCTTAGAGGAACACCTTCCAAGCCAGTAGTATCTATACCATTTCTTACAATGTTTTCTTCCCATTTGTGCGTGGCTGTGTCACCAGGCTATACTAAAAAAGATGATTACAAATGGGTAAGAGTTTGTTTTATTAATATCTGAATTTACACTGCTTTGGTTGGTCCTTGTAGTAAGTATATGTATATTTGAGCTTGTGTATGTGTGTGTGTACATATATCTATATATATATATCTATAACCTGCAATTATTAATGGTAATAGTATTACTATACTCTGGGACTACAAAAGGAGATTTTACTATTTACCTTTTAATTACAATGAAAAGGAACTTTTTGTAAAGCCTATGGGAAAGAAAAAAATATTTTCTGCTTTGACAGAATTTCAAAATGCTTCTTTCCATAGAGATATTATGGCCTGGTGTTTATATCCTTAGTTCTTTCTGACCCAGGTACCAAATGTACAATTTGGTATAGAGGCTAATGACCCCATCTTCGTTATTGGACAACCTTTTCTAATTCCTATTTAAAGAAAGAAATGTCTGTGTTTGCAACGCTTTAGGGGGGCTGCTTAATAATGCAGGTTAACACAGTCATTTTGCTGTCAGCAGTAGTTGAACTCTATTATGCAAAAATATGCCTGTCTTTAGTTCAGAAAAGGGTCCTGAGAACCAGTTAGGGTGAGAGCTCTTGGCTTGTTTCTACATCCACTCGTGTCTGTTTCCCATACCTCCGATCCTGGCGTTGAAAGCAATGCCAACTGTGCAGTGAGAGTTGTTTGCTGCGGCGGCCACTTCTCCAGCACAGCGGGTCCCGTGCCTGCAGGGAGAACACACACACTTTCTAAAGGAAGACACCTCATTCTGCCAAACTCAACACATCCTCGACACCACTCAGACTTCAAAGTGGTGAAGAATGTAGCAAGCTGTAGGTGTTTCTGGAACTTCTTACCCAAGTAGCACTAAGTCTGTCCATGGCAAACTTTTAGCACTTAATTACATTCTGTTTTGGATTACATTCTTGTATGCTTATTTTTGATATCTTGCTTTCCCAACCAGAAAATCTCCTTGAAGGCTAAAATCAAGTTGTATGTTCCTTTGTATTCTCTGAACTTTCGATGTCCAATATGGTAAACACCAGCCACATATGGCTAATGGGTACTTGAAATATGGCTAGTGTGACCACATCTTAATCTTTAATTTTAATTAAATTTTAAAACAAGTACTCAATTCATTTATCAGAAAATTTAAGAATGTGGGTATGAGAAACTACTTTTTAAACAGGAAATTAAAATATACATCAAGGATCTCCAAAGAAAATTCATCATCTAAGATGGGATTGCTGTAAATACACACTGGATTTCAAAGATCTTATGTGAAAAGACAACATAAAATAATGCATTAGTAGTTATATCAATTACACGTTGATATATTGTACTTAATAAAATATATTATCAAAACCTATTTTACCTGTTTGTGTTCACCTTTTTACTGCTTTTTTAAGATGTGGCTGCCAGAAAAGTACAAAATTTTTCTGAAAGATAGTCCCTGTTATTTCTCACCACAGTAACTTAGTTCTTTAATCAGAAAAATCATTTAGCTGAAAGGACTTCTAAGATCTTATCCAAGGATGGCAAAGAAGCGTCAAGTGCAAAGGACAATCTGTTTAGAAATGGTGGCCTAATACGGTGTGTGCTGAGAACAATTCTAAGGCATGGCTAAGCCCAGAGAAAGAAGGCGAGGACTGACGACTAATGCTTGCCCTGGATGCAGGAGGGGGACGTGACAACCACTGTGGTGTGTTTCTATGCTAATGAAGTCAATGCTCACCTCCCTTCCCACATTTTTGGAGATGAGGGCACTTAAGGAGGCCCTGAGATGTAAAGAGATCTGTCAAAAATAGCCCAACAGTGACTAAAACTCAGGACCCCAAATTCTGTTCTGGTACTTTTTATTTTACAGCATATTCTACACACTCATCATGGGATATAACTACTGTCTATGCAACTATAAACAAGTAGCTCCTTACAACTGATAGGTAGGTACACACCAGTTCACACAAAAGAGATAGATCCTGCTTTTTCCACTTAGTAATATCATGCATCTCTTTTTATGTAAATATTAATCTATATATCATTTAAATGGTTACTATTATTCTATATAATCTTTCATATTTATATAGAAATGGCATATACCTATATACATATACCTATATATGTGTGTGTGTGTATGTATATACACACACACACACACACACATGCATCATAATCTTTACTTCTGGAAATTTACCCATTTTTTCACTAGTATCAATGAGGCTACAAAAAAGTTTTGTACATACAAAATTTTATATACCTTGGGACAAATTTCTAGAAGTGGAATTAATGGATCAAAGAGTACAGAATATACTGTCACACTGTCAACAGAAGATAAAAGTAGTATAACCGAACCTCATAAAAACTGCAAGGCTGATAACTAGTACTACAAAACACCAAATTTTAATTCATGACCAAAAAAGACAGGTCATAAGCCAAGTTGAATGACAATATGAAGAACGGAGAAAATATCTGGACGAACCCCTGTGTACGTAAACCTCTATGTATGAGTTTTCAATCTTTTTCATACTTACCAAGGAGACTTGAAAAATATTATCTCATTGTTGCTTCCCTCTTTATCCCTTCTGATTACGTTTGATGTTGTACATCTTTTCAAATATTTATTACCTATTTCTATTTCTTGCTTTCTGAATAACCTCTTCATGCTTCTTGCCCAAATCACTTATTGCCTTTCCATCATAACTGTTGCAAATATATTTCCAAATGCTTTATTTGGAATGTAACAATCTTATTTATGGCACTTTTAGGTTGTCACACATAGTTATTTAATTTTGATGTACTCATAATTATCTTGCCCTCTGATATTTGGTTATACACTTTAATCATCAGAAAAAATGATCTCTTTTTTAAAAAAATATTTTTGTAAGCCCCAAGCTAAACTACTAATTTTCCCGAGCATAGTAATTATTTACTATGAATCTTCATTAGCCTCTTATTGCATATTACTTCATGGTGTAGGTTATTTTTATTCAAATGTCAAATTCCCTTTATGAGTCTACTGTTTTTATACTTCATTGGCTCTATTATTAATTAATGCAAGTTCTACAGGATCATAAGGACGTATGCTTTTAATTTGGCTCTGGTTTATTCTTTGGCCCATGGGTTATTTAGAAGTATGATTTAAATTTTTCAAATGTATGCAGGTGTTATGTTTTTTATATCGATCAATAACTTGATTACCTTATGATAAAAGAATATGATTTTTATGAAGCAATCACTTGAATTTTGTGAGCTCATAAAGTGGAGAAGCATATGATCAACTTTTATAAATGTTCCATGTGCTTGAAAGGATGTGTATTCTCCAATTGTTCCATATAAGTCCATTATGTCAAGCTTGTTCATTATATTGTGGATTTGTTAATGTTCTTTGCAGTTCTATCAAAGTTTATTGTATTTAGAAAGGAATTATCAAGTCTTTCTAGTGAAACAGTTTATGAATATGTAGTAACACTGTGGTTCTTGCAACAAAAATTAAAGATATCTGGTTTTTAAATTATAAACCACTTGATCCTTTTAGTTTCAAATATTCTGTGTTCATATTAGTATGCCTCATAAGTGGAATATAATTATGTTTTTTTGAAGCTAGGCTATCTTTGACTCAAGAGTCAGTCCATTTACAGTGTCTATGTATTCATATATTCATATTCATTTCTGTATTTTTTTTCCCTTTACTAGTTTGGATGTTATATTCTATTATTTAATGGTTATCCTAGATATTTGATAATAGATAGCTAAGATCACAAACACTAAAGTTATTAATACTTTTTTCACCTTTTCCCAAACAATGCAGACTTTAGAATGTTTTAACTGATTATCTACCGCTTGACATGATCCCCCCATAATTATAGTTATACATTGGATTTTTTAACTCTAGAAATCACCCATCACTGTTCTACTTTAAACAATCAATGTTTGTTTAGATTTACATTCTTTGCTCTGTTTATTTTTGTAGCTCTTATTTCCTTCTGGGATCACTGATTTCTTTCTGAAGAACATTCTATAAATGTACCCATCGGAGAGGCTTTTGGTAGCCTCAGAAAATGACTTTATTTTACTGTTGTTCCTTTTTTTTTTTTTTTTTTTTTTTTTTTGCGGTACCTGGGCCTCTCACTGTTGTGGCCTCTCCCATTGCGGAGCACAGGCTCCGGACGCGCAGGCTCAGCGGCCATGGCTCACGGGCCCAGCCGCTCCGCGGCACGTGGAATCTTCCCGGATCGGGGCACGAACCCATGTCCCCTGCATCGGCAGGCGGACTGTCAACCACTGCGCCACCAGGGAAGCCCTTTACTGTTGTTCTTAAAAACTAATTTCACTGGATATAGAATCCTAGACTAAGAGCACTTCAAAGATGCCATTCCACCAATTTTTAGCTTCCATTGTTTCTGGTGAGAAATCAGCCATCTGGCAATCTAGTTCTCTCTGGATGCTTTTCAGATCTTTGTCTTTTCTATTCTGCAGGTTCATGAAGATGTTATATGTATGTATTTAAAAAAATTCTTTCTTGGAATTCCTAAACCTGTAGTTTAATATTTAAATCTTCAGAAGTCTTAGCTAGTACCTTTGTAAGCTACTACCTTGATGCACTGCCTTTACATCATTCTATGGTTCCTCCTATCAGAATCCCCGTTCAGCATACATTAGACCTTTTCACACTATCATAATCTTCAATCTCACCTTCAGGCTTCCCCCATCCTTCTCTCTCTCGGCTGTGTTCTGTGTAACCTGCTCAGTCCTATACTTCACTTATCCTGTCTTCGGCCATGACCAACCTGCTACTTAGTCCATTCATTGCATTCTTCTTTTCAGTTATTTATACATTTTACTTTTTAAAGTTCTTTTGTCAAGTCCACCCAGTTAATTTGGATAGTCACTTTTTCTTAAAAATACTTTTCAATATTTATTTCTTGATGCATACGAATTATATATAATAATTCTAAATAGGTGAATCCAATTCTGCTATTCGTTTTTTCTATTGGCTTGTTTTCATGGTGATGTTTCCCCCATGTAGTTGGTGAATTGTCAAATTAGGAGATCATGTTGTTTAGGCTTTTATCTTTGTGAATTCCTTGAGGATGGTATGGAAAACTCATTGTTTTAAAGAAGGTCTAAATTCACTTCTAACACATATTTTGGGCTACACCAACCAGGACCTGTTCCACCAAATTAAAAATGTGGGCCATACAAGTAATATGGATTATAGGTGCAAATTCCACAAGAGAATTTAGTTATTCTCCAAGGTAGTTATTTATTTATCCTCTTGCCCTATCTATCACCGAGGGAGAGAAAGTCAAATACATCCTCTGTCTCTCTGTGTAGGTTTTCTTTTTCTATGGTTATTGCACTGAAGATAGTACCTCAGGGGTTCCGTTTTATGCAGAAAGCTTCTCTCACCCTTTGGACCAAGGCCTTGTCTCCTGCCATCTCTGGACTTTTAAAAATCCATCTCCAGTCTGGCTGGGATTGGTTGCTCACCCTGGGAAATGCCTAGTGTCCACCTGTTGCCCACGTAGTTGATAAATTTGCACTTTCTCAGAGAAATACTCTGGTAACCCATTAGCTCAACCATGCACTGAAAAGTTCTTTAATATTTTCCCATGAGTTTTAGATATAGTGTGATAGGAGAGATTTAATTGAATATCTGTTCTACCATATTACTAAAAAACAGAAGTAACATGGTTCTGTATTTCTAAAATGCAGTAAAGCCTTGCACATATTATGTGCATCATTAATGTACAGTGAACGTTTGTAAGTGAAGAACAGAGTGACTATTTTGTTTATAAAAACATTTCTTGTAAAGATTTCTGTACAGGGCTCTACATCATAATATATGGGCTATTTTGGGGAAACAGGAAAGTTATACTGTACTGTTGACACATATATTTTAAATATCAGTTAAATCACATATTGCAGCATACTGTAATTGAGGGTCCAAACTGACAGCTCAACTACATTTAAACAGCCTACTCTTCAGATGACAATGATCATTACTCCAAGTAAAGTACTAGTCATCTTTTTTATTTTTATATCCTAGTTGGACTCTGTCTTGACATGGATTTTAAATAGATCATAGAACAATGGATATCATCATGACCTATTCAAGTACATGAACATGATTCAATTTCTTCCTTCTCCCAAAGAACAAAGGGTGGTTAGCAAAAAGTATACTCATGATGTCAATAAATATGAAAGTCACAAAACAGACAAAAGTCTGTTTTTCAGTTGTATTTTTCTTCAGAGATGACAGATTATGAGCATGTAAAGTATTTTCAGCATAAGAAAATTTTAGTAGATTTTAGTCCAGAAAACAATATACTCATTAGATTATGTTCTGACCCACACGCACCTAAAGGCAAACTTTACTAGCCACGTCCCACGTAATGTCCCTTGGAAATGAGTCACCTGTTTTGCTTTCTTGCATATGTTCACAATATTACTAAGACACATATTTTCTGAGACTTCTAGAAGATAACCCAATTATGTAAATTATAAGGATATATAAACCAGTGACTTAAATTGGACATCATCTAAAATAAAGCACATGTAGACAAACTAGGACTTAAAAATGCATCACTTCTCTGAATCTCTTAAGGGCATTGCTGCCACTGCCCCTAGTAAGTGTAAAACGTATTATATAATTTTTACTTGAATAAACCATTTGGCTTAAAGAGCATTTTGATTTAAAAATCATGTCTGTCTTTGTCCGATGGCTTTTTCTTACTCAGAAAAAAATTTTTTTTTTTGTCATCTGCTACATTACCCAACAAGAAACCACTGCAATTACAGGTGTCAACAAGTTTTACCTTGGCTATCTGATTGAAAAGATGGAAAATGAGATCCGAGAATGCCTGTTAA
This sequence comes from Physeter macrocephalus, assembly GCF_002837175.3. Classification (NCBI taxonomy): domain Eukaryota; kingdom Metazoa; phylum Chordata; class Mammalia; order Artiodactyla; family Physeteridae; genus Physeter; species Physeter macrocephalus. Next base: position 36,242,976 of record NC_041222.1, read on the forward strand.
CTCATTTCTATAATATTGTGAACACATACAAGTTAGGTGAAGTTAGCCTAGAGTATAAATTTGTGGGGTCTACTAAATCTTGCTAGGTAGTAAAATACCACCTTTACTCCTTTGTTTGCTTTCTCCCAGTCCTCTAGTCACACTGCTTTGTGAACTTCTTTTTATTTCATATGAGTTAGTGGGGATGGAAATATTAACTCATTTGAGATTTACCATGGATCTGAAAACAAGATGTGAATGAGCTCAGCAATGAACCAGAGATATCAGGACACATGCAAGAGGTCTCCCTTTAGTTATCACGACATTGCTTGAAAGTCAAACTTATATTTGTATGGAATCAAGCAATGGAAAGTTGGAGAAAGACTACTTTCTATTTCATTTCTTTCTTGGAACAAACATCTTCAGCTGTTTGTGGATTCTGGCTCCCTCTCTCACTGTTTCTATTCCCTTTTGACATCTGATGTGCCCATTCTCCTTGGCATGTTTTGATTCTGCTTGGATCTGAGTGAAAACCTTCCATCTGAGTCTACTTCAAAAGCCCCCTTAGAAGGGGAGAGGGGAGCAAGAAATAGTGATGTGTTTGAGGTGTTCTCCAATATATCACTCAAGAGCGGCTGTTTCTGACTGCTTGTGTTGTTCTTGATAATATTACCACTTTATATCACACTCTCCACTTCGCAAAGTATTTTAACCTCATCTGATTCTCACTTCAACCCTGTGATGTAAGCAAAACAGACATTACTTCTCTTATTTTACAAGTGAGAAAATTTAGTCAGTAAGACAGTGATTGGAAGGTATAAACTGTGACAGGGCAAAGACTAGATCTGGGTCTCCTGGCTCCTTTTCTAAAGCCTTTTCACTCTTCCAGCAAGACTCACAAGGACACACATTCCTAAGTCTTTCAATGCTTGCCAAGATTTCCTGACTTCTTTGCCTGCTACCCTACTTATTTTGTGACGCACAGGCAACTTTATTTCCTCATTACTATTGATGACAGCATATTTGACAATATCTTTTATAGAATCCCCATGATAATTTATTCAACTTGAGTTATAAGGAGGAAATGTTGGGAATCTTAAAAAACTTAAGAAGAATGGAAAATAGCTGAAAATGGATTTGCACCCTGTCTTCAGCAAAAAGCTTAAGAAATATATTTTTTTAAAAAGGTAAATTAAAAATTTTAAGAAGAAAAAAAATCACACAGTCCACTTTTTGGTGATTAGTTTTCGTGAGACAATTAAGACAATAGCTTCTGATGTGACTACAATTATACATAGTCCCTGAGGCTTCAATGATATTAATTTTTTTTATTATACTAGCAAGAAACTCAAAATATACTAGGAAAACTCATTCAAAATAACTACTATGGACTGAATGTTTCTGTCTGCCCCACCCCTAATTAATTCACATGTTGAAACCCTAATCCCAATGTGATGATATTTGGAGATGAGGCCTTGGGGAGGTAATTAAGTGATGAAAGTGGTACCATCATGATGGGATGAGTGCCCTTATTAGAAGAGATACAAGAGAGCTTGCTTCCCTTCTCTCTCTTTGCCATGTAAGAAGGCAGCCATCTACAAGCCGAAAACCAAATCTGCCAATACCTTGATATTAGACTTCCCAGCCTCCAGAATTGTGAAGAATAAATATTTGTTGTTTAAGCCACCCAGTCTATAGTATTCTGTTAGAGTAGTCTGAACTAAGACAATGACAAACAGATACATAAAATAAGATTATAGTCACAGACCTTTTGATAGCCTAATATTGAAAGAATTTTAAACATGAACTTAAACTATGACAGTTTCTATACTTAGCAATACACATTGTGAATCCTCTTTTTGGCCCTCAGGAGTAATATATACAATATTTAAAGAAATTAATAAAAGTTAGCATTCATCAACTGCTCCAAAGTCTAACAGATACACTGCAGGCAAGGAAAGAAAATGAAAAAATATATTATAGTATTAGAATATTAGGTAGTAATAGAATACTACTAAGAATTAGCATCAGATAATATCATATGTAAATGACTAATAAGTATTAAAAAAAAGCTGAAGAATATTTCTTTTGGAGGGTTAGTATTGTTAGTTTGACACACACATTCATATACCCACACACACGAGTGCATGTAAAAACTGGTAAAATCTGAATAAGGTGTATAAATTGCATTAATGTCAATTTCCTAGTTTTGATATTTTACTATAATTACATATGTTGTTACCACTGGGAGAATTTAGGTGAAGGATATGGGGGACCTCTACTATTTCTGAAACTGTCTGTGAGTTTATGATTATTTCTTTTTAAGTTTAAAAATTATTGTAGGTTTGAAGAATTTGTATAGTTATTTATAATGTTGGTTGTAATTCAAAAAGAATATTTCAGTCAGAACACAAAATATTGACAATAAATAAATCTCAAGTGGTCAAACTGCTTTAGAAGTGTTTTCTAACCTCTGCCATTTTCCCTCTTCCTTAAAGTCCCCAGCCTAGTAAAACGGCTTATTCACCATTAAATGAATTCATTGTTAACTATGCTAGCCCACGTTTAAAGGAAAGAATTAATAGCTTGACTTATCAGAAAACCTAGTTTTATACCTCACTTCTGTTGCTTTCCCAAATATAATGTTGCATGGAATGATGAAGTACAGTAAAACCCACAGCAGGTTAACATACACACACTACTATATATAAAAGAGATAACCAACAAAGACCTATTGTATAGCAAAGGGAACTATACTCAATATTTTGTAATAACCTATAAAGGAAAAGAATCTGAAGAAGAATCAAGGGGTAAGGGAGACAATTTCTCAGGCCTCCACTGTGGTAGAAAATGAGATGAGGCTGTTTCCAAAGCTCTAACTACATGGAATAAAAACTAGTATGTATATATATATCTGAGTCACTTTGCTGTACACCTGAAACTAACATAACATTGTAAATCAACTATACTTCAATTAAAAAACGAAAAAGCTCACAGGAGGCATTTATGTACATGTGTTATGTATATAGTCCTGACCAAGACAGTAACCAGCTTTTTATCAGCCTACCTCTCTTCCTACCCTTCTCCTATGGATCAACAACAATGTCAAGGCACTAGGGTATGAGAGATCCCTTTGATGAAATATATTAATCATGATGATGAAATGAGGCCCTTTTTCTTGGCTCCCTGGTTAATACTCTAAATTTACCCCACCATGCTTTTCGGTTTCTCTTTTTGCTTTAATGATTAGTTTTCTACATGTTACTTGAGCTTATTTCTATGAATTCAGATCGCCCATGCCTGTCTATATCTCCTAGTGATTCCATGATGCTATTCCTTCCCCACTGGGTCTATTAAGAGCCCACCACCCTGCTCTTCGAACTCCCTAACTTCTTATCAGAGTGTTCTGTTCAGTCTTTGAAACTTAGACCTACTGTTTTTGTTTTTTTTTTTCTTTGTGGTACGTGGGCCTCTCACTGCCGTGGCCCCTCCCATCGCGGAGCACAGGCCCCGGACGCGCAGGCCCAGCGGCCACGGCTCACGGGCCCAGCCGCTCCGCGGCACGCGGGATCCTCCCAGACCGGGGCGCGAACCCGGCTCCCCTGCATCGGCAGGCGGACGCGCAACCACCGCGCCACCAGGGAAGCCCAGACCTACTGGTTTTTATTCCATGTAGTTAGAGCTTTGGGAACAGCCTGATCTCATATTCCACCACCAATGTAGGCCTGAGAAATTGTCTACTTTACCTCTTGACTATGAATATTCAGAAATTAGTCATTCCTGCTGATTCTTTTCAGGGGTGTTTTTAGTGAGTTGGGAGTCAAGTGTTTTCTCTTAAAAGTTCATTAAATGTGGATTCGGAGGATCCGACTCTCCCTTGGAACTGGAAGGACAACATGATGCCCACCTTTTCCACTGGACATCTGTCTGCTTTCTTAGGATAATTACTACCTACAATTCCAGAACACAGAAATATAACACTTTCTGTACTGGCACAAAAACAGAAATATAGGGCTTCCCTGGTGGCGCAGTGGTTGAGAATCTGC
>NC_041222.1:36248645-36284081 GCF_002837175.3 Physeter macrocephalus
AAGTCAGAAAGAGAAAAACGAATACTGTATGCTAACACATATATATGGAATCTAAAAAAAATTGGTTCTGAAGAACCTAGGGGCAGGACAGGAATAAAGATGCAGACATAGAGAATGGACTTGAGGACACGGGGTGGGGGAAGGGTAAGCTGGGACGAAGTGAGAGAGTGACATGGACATATATACACTACCAAATGTAAATAGCTAGCTAGTGGGAAGCAGCCGCCTAGCACAGGGAGATCAGCTCCCTGCTTTGTGTCCACCTAAAGGGGTGGGATAGGGAGGGTGGGAGGGAGACGCAAGAGGGAGGAGATATGGGGATATATGTATACATATAGCTGATTCATTTTGTTATACAGCAGCAACGAACACACGACTGTAAAGCAATTATACGCCAATAAAGATGTTAAAAAAATAAAAAGCTTTTGCACAGCAAAGGAAAGCATACACAAGACGAAAAGACAACCCTCAGAAGGGGAGAAAACATTTGCAAACAAAGGAACTGACAAAGGATTAATCTCCAAAATATACAAGCAGCTCATGCAGCTCAATATCAATAAAACAAACAACCCAATCCAAAAATGGGCAGAAGACCTAAATAGACATTTCTCCAAAGAAGATATACAGATTGCCAACAAACACATGAAAGGATGCTCAACATCACTAATCATTAGAGAAATGCAAATTAAAGCTACAATGAGATATCACCTCACACTGCTCAGAATGGCCATCATCAACAAAATCTACAAACAATAAATGCTGGAGAGGGTGTGAAGAAAAGGGAACCCTCTTGCACTGTTGGGAATGTAAATTGATACAGCCACTATGGAGAACAGTATGGAGGTTCCTTAAAAAACTAAAAATAGAACTACCATATGACCCAGCAATCTCACGACTGGGCATATACCCTGAGAAAACCATAATTCCAAAAGATATATGTACTACAATGTTCACTGCAGCACTGTTTACAGTGGTCAGGACATGGAAGCAACCTAAATGTCCATCGACAGATGAATGGATAAAGAAGATGTGACACATATATACAATGGAATATTACTCAGCCGTAAAAAGGAATGAAACTGAGTATTTGTAATGAGGTGGATGGACCTAGAGACTGTCACACAGAGTGAAGTAAGTCAGAAAGAGAAAAGCAAATACCGTACACCAACGCACATATATGGAATCTAAAAATAAGGTAATGATGAACCTAGTGGCAGGGCAGGAATAAGGATGCAGATGTAGAGAATGGACTTGAGGACATGGGGAGAGGGAAGGGTAAGCTGGGAAGAAGTGAGAGAGTAGCACTGACATATGTACACTACCAAATGTAAAACAGATAGCTGGTGGGAAGAAGTCTCATAGCACAGGGGGATCAGCTTGGTGCTTTGTGACCACCTAGAGGGGTGGGATAGGGAGGGTGGGAGGGAGATGCAAGAGGGAGGAGATATGGGGATATATGTGTACGTATAGCTGATTCACTTTGTTGTACATCAGAAACTAACAACATTGTAAAGCAATTATACTCCAATAAAGATAATTTTTTAAAAAAGAAATACAACACTTTCTTTATAAGCAAGCAATGAACTCTGGCAGGAATGCTGTTATTTTTTTGAAAATTATTAAAGTACTTACAAAGAAATATTTTAGTTATCAATATTAATCCCTTCCAGCTCTTCTTTCCTCCCTCCCTCCATCTGTCCCTCCTTACTTTCTCAAGGCCAGATAATTCACATCCTATGTCCTAGGCATCTTCTAAGCAAGGGGCACACAGAGTTGAATTATCCAAAGCTGTGGTGTTCACAGTCTTGGTGGGGAAGATTCTGAGTCAAGGATAACAAAAGCTTTCTTCCTTACCTATGGACAAATTACTTTGATTTTAACTTTCTAGCTCTGTTTCCCTTGGTATCTGAAAAAGGTGGAATGTCAGCTACCAAGCAACATTGCTTATGGTAAAAAAATGAAAGTTGGTTGGTGAGTGACCGTGAACAGGGAGGTCTGTGGCCAGAACAATAAACACATGGTGAGGAGTCTTGGTTTTGCCCTTCTGAGAGTGGACCCTGGAAATTGAGTGTGCCCTTCCTTGTGAGGCCCTGGAAGCTCTATTCATAGGCATTTGCAAGAAATATTGTTCCTAGGAGCATGGGGTTTCTAGGGCAAAGGGACTCTCACACCTTTCTTTCTAGCACACCTGAGGTGTCACTTGGGTGTCACTTGGGTCGTGGTGGGAGACAGGGGAAGAGTAGAAAATAGTCCTGGAACTGGTGAGCATTCTTCCTAAAGAAATACAGCTGATATTGCCTTACTAGTACACTATATTTCTATCCATCTAATTACCACTTGTGGCCTAATGAGTTCTATGAGTTCATCTGACCAAGTGAACCTAAGATCACTGACAGGGGTGTTGTAAGATTTATGCAAATAATTACCAAGTATTGAGGTACACACTAATCAAGGTTTATGTACAAAGTGTTACAGGAATTTCTGCTCCAAGAGTTCTGACTTGGGGTTGGTGTTTATGAAAATGCTTGGTATGTAGCCTAAACAACTTTCTCCTCCTTACACCTGAGCTGATTTTTCCTGTAATTTCTCATCCTCATGATTAAAAGAAAATTTCATAATTAGAACCCATGAAAGCATGAAATATGAGGTATATACTGAATGTGTATACCAAGAGACCAGAAAAAGATCTATAAAGATAAGGAAAGAAATAACGACCTGTATCAAATTATAATTTTGATTTTTGTGGTCTATTTCTTTCCATACATATTTCTCTTCTCCAAATGTATACTGAAAGCCACCTCATAGAAATAATTCTAAAGTAGCAAAAACAAGAGACCAGGATGCTAGAATGTACCCTACATAGACAATCAATGTTTCAATTTTACCTGTGCTCCTGTACATAGGTAAATTATCATTTTATGAATATTGTAATGACCTAGTTAAGTGTATGTAATGAGACTACTCCCATGTTCTGCTCCATAATTAATTAACTTTTCTGAGTCATTCATTCAGCAAATATTTATTGAGTACCTAACACATCCTGAGGAATGTATTAGTCACTAAGGATTCAAATAGTGAGAAAAATAGACATGATATCATGTATTTTCAATGAATTCCATTGGCCTGGAAATCCTGAATAATAAGCAGTAATTCACAAGCCTATGTTCATTTGGCAGTAAACTATTTAAAGTTCTGCTTCTATTTGCTTTTGCTAAAATATTCAGGTAAAGATAGCATTCAGCACCTATACACCATGAAATGGCCTAAAAATATCTGTTTTTCTCAAAATCTGTTAACAATTGACTGATGGAGAACAGTGATCTTATAACTGTTTGACTTCACTTTGCTTGAGACTGCTTCCATATCATAAATGAACTGTCAAAACACTTCTAAAGACTTGAGTTGTACTTTGCAGGGAATAATGATCTAAAATAGGTGACTATTACCTAATCCTATTTGTCTGCAATACAGTAGGTAAACTGTGGCTCCAGGGTCTGAGAAGGTGGGTGGCGCTTGGTCCCAGGGTCCCTTTGCACTCTGAGAAAGAGGTCCTAAAGTATAGATAAGTAACTTGAACACCTTATATTCACTGGGCTATCATCATTTCAGCTCAGCTCCACTAAGCAACTGCCAGCCTTTCCATTTCTTGATAGCTATTTCTGGTTCTCTCTGCAGAGTTCATCAGAGCCATTTCCGCACACACTGGAAGGTTCTCAACATTATGGAAGTATGAAACCAACAATTAAGGAATGCCTTCCTCCAAAACATATAATTTACCGTAATCCCTAATTATCAACTCAGCATTTTAACACAGAAATCGTATTTCATTTAGAAGTAACATAAGGGATGGATCTTTATTATGATGGTATTTGCATGAGTTTATGAGCAGGGGTTGGCAAACATTTTCTGTAATGGGCCAAACAGTAAATATTTCAGGCTTTATAGGGCCACATACAGTCTCTGTCACATATTCCTTTTTTTAAAAAACACTTTTGAAAACGTAAATACGGTTCTTAGCTAGAGAGTCACTGGGCAGATTTACCTATATTGTACAGTTTGCTAATCTCTGGTTTCTAGGCATGAAGGGTAAATACAGTCATAACCATTTATGTCTTTTTGGGAACCAAAAAACACATGCTTCTACCTTTTCTACCTCCACTTCCTATGATTTGATATTAATACTGAATATTTTTTAATGTAAATTCATCATCACAACAACTATTACGTATCATTCATATCCACTGGTATCATTTCCATTTGAAAGAATGCTTAATACAATTTGCAGTTTACACATCAAATCAATGAAGGTAATAAGGTTCACTTATTTATTATTTGCCAGATAACCTCATCTAGCTTCTCACATTTAATTTAATTTGATGTCTCCAATAATCTTGCACTGCATGTACTTTCATCCCCGTGTTATAGGAAAGGTAATGGAGATTCTTATGGGTTAAGTGACTTCACCAAGGAAATACAGCCAGTTTACTGCAAAAGAACTTGAACCCAGATCTCCTGACACCAAGTCCTAGTGTTTCCACAACAGCAAATGCACAATCAATTTCTAGAAGAACATGCATCCATCTTCAGGCACACACATACTCAGCAGGGCTAAATAAAGTCATGATGACTTGAGACTCTTCCTGAGAGGAATGCTCAGAAGTGCACCTTTTTTTTTTTTTTTTTTTGTGGTATGCGGGCCTCCCTCTGTTGCGGCCTCTCCCATTGCGGAGCACAGGCTCCGGACGCGCAGGCCCAGCGGCCATGGCTCACGGGCCCAGCCGCTCCGCGGCACGTGGGATCCTCCCAGACCGGGGCGCGAACCCGGTTCCCCTGTATCGGCAGGCGGACGCGCAACCACTGCGCCACCAGGGAAGCCCAGAAGTGCACCTTTGAAGCTATTTGGATCACTGCCCACAGGTTCTTTTTAACAGGGTACCATAATGATTAGGTTTCCTAACTAAGAGAGTAAAAAAGATATTCACGAATGATCCTACCACTAATAAAATTACTGCCGACTCAAGCATCCCTGTCCTTTTCAGTGTCAGAACTTTTTACTTCTGTGTAAACAGAAAGTGCAAACAATACAAGGCAAATCAAGCAAATCAAACGCCTAATGAACTTTCAAAAGACACAGGATTTCATACAATCAATGAAAATAATATTTGAGAATAGCTTTAATCATTCTGAAAGCTTTTGTTGAAGGAGGATACAGAAGAGTGAGACTTAGTGAAAATGTAACAAGTCTGGCGACGTGACAGTGGCTTTAAATGAGAATGATTTGTCAATAAAATGATTCCAAATGGCCCTTAGAAAAACCGATAAAGATTTGTATAAACTGAGTCTGTTTATGACTCTACTAAAATTCAAATTTCATAATATTACATAAAAACGACAACTGTAAACATGATTCATTTTTGTTTGATGTAAGAATGGCTATAGCTGCGTGTTCTGTTAGATAATAAACTACATGTATTTTCATCATTTTAGTTTTATTGTTTAAAATAAAACACCATTTGCATCGTTCATTATAAGACTCTGGCCCCAATTTAAGTGGATTCATTTCTAATGTTTTCTCCTCCCCACACCCATGTATCCCAATAATGAGTCCCTTATGTATTACTTCTCCAAATCGGGAACGTTGTAGATTAAGTGAGAGAATAAGGAACTTGCTCCCCTCTCTTGAGAGTGCAGAAGCAGTCAGAGTTTGAGTCCCTGCCACATCCAGAATTGGCTTGTTATCTTGACCTTCACTGTATATTCTATGCAAGTCCCTTTCCATACCCTAAATGCTTTTTTCTCAAGTCACTGGAATGCAAAAGCTGTTTACACCGAAACAATCATGAGAAGGATATTCCCCCATGAATACAATGTGATAATAGAAAATGTCAGGCCCTAAATCGCATGATCAGCATCAGTAAGATTTCCTTTGAAGTACTCATGCAGTTTCTTAAGTCTGGCATAAGGCTCTTTTTTCCTTAGTTGACACATTACTTGCTTTGGCTAGGTGTGAGACCACACTTACAGACACAGGGGAGGCCCGTGGCTGGATGTCATTATGCCTGGTTTTCTTTATTAAAGTTAGACATTGGGACACAGAGAAACTCTTTATGTCCCAAGAGAAGTGTGTTCATAGCACCGCACTGGGTGATATTTAAGAACAAGAGTCTCATCCTTTGTTGACCTAGTATCTAAACATCTTAGAATATAAAAGAAAACATTATGTGTTAATGCTACTAACGATTTATTCTAGCATTCAGATTGATTCAACTTTTCCGACCCCAAAAAACAGGATAAAAGAAAACAACTGTATTGAGACAAATATTTCGGGTTAAAGCATTTATTTATAGTATTCCTCATTATCTTCCCTATGTAACAGTTCTAGAAAATGTAGTAGTTAGAGGCGACAATCTCAGAAATTGGAAATCTTTATGGCAAAATTAACTAACATTCTCTCAAGAGTGATCATTTTCCAACATGCCCCCCATGCACTCCCTTTTTCAATAGATTGTTTTTTTTCCCTTCAAGTCTCAGATCATTGAGATCACCATACTGTCTCCTTCCAACATTTGGACCACTTTCCTGTTCAGTGACCATCATTGGGACAGCAGGTAGACAACCAGGAAGGCAATCACAGGCTAGTTAAATCTCAGTGAGGTAACAAACTTTGTGAAGGGTGGAAAAGAGATTTAAACTGATTAGTCAGAAGAGGCACTGTTGGACATAGTATGTGTTTGATAACCATCAGTCAATAGCTCGGACAATCATAAAACTGTGTCCTTTTCAAAAGGAGAAAAGCAAAATGACTTTGCAAACATTTTCTTTTCCTTTCCCTCTGCCACTTTAAAATGGAAGAATTCTGGATCCTTGCTGTTAACCAAATGGCATTTACAGCTCTCAGTTGGCATGGGGCAGCTGAGAATCTAAAATGAGGAATGCTTATTCCATTTCCATTTCCATGGAAACCAGTCACCAACTGGTGAAAACAAGGTAGATCAAATTTTTGAACAAGAATGTTGAAATGATCACTGTTTTAAAACTTTTCTCTTGCATTGCGATGGACAGCATACTGTGTAATCTCAGGAACACACGGAGATGTGTGTTCACCACTGCTTTATTGTTGTAATTCTTTTCATAATCACAATAATTATTGTATCTGCATAAGTTTTTTGGGTCATTCTTTGAAGGACAGATTGCTATAAATCCAATAAATAAATCATATAATAAAATGCAAAATTAAATGAGTTTTTAAGGGCTTTTTTAAAATCAAGAAAACCTTAGAGCAATCAAGTACACTTAAGAACTCCTTTCAAAATTTATGATCATGTTCCTCTTCTTCTATGTCCTCCTAGCAAACGCGTGAGGAAAGAAATGTAATTTCCAGAGAACGGGTGGACTCTGATCAGTTTTCTTGAAGAAACTGAGAAGGAATATTCAATTTTTTGAAACTCGACTCTGAAAATCTGACTTTGAAAAGACCCCTGAAACAACCAGTTGTTACAGAGTGGAGATGATCTCCCTAAGCTCTGGGATCCATTTAGCTTTTCCAAGAGAATTTCAGACTCGCACCCTCCCCTGGCTCGACCCAAATCCAGATACCGCTTCCACTGTTTGCACATTTAGATTTTAAATATTCCAGTTGAGTAGAAACGATTTCCCCCAGAGAAATAACAGGAGGAAAAGTGTCAATGATTCATTTCACTTGCAGCTATGTCGCTAGGCATTCCTGATGACAAAACTGCTAAAGTAGCGCTAATGCCCTGCGTTGTTACATAGGCTAGTAGGGCCTATAGTAACCCTGAACATTCAGAATGCGTTAACTGTAATTCTCACAGAAAACTGCAAGAAGCTATTTTTGCCCCTATTTTATATATAGGAGACAATTAAGTCTCCCAGTGGCAAAAAGACATGTCCTAACTTATTCCTACAACCATTTAGTGATATTTTTGAACTGGGAATACAAGCTGGAATTAGGGAAGGGTGTCTGAGCAAAACGACTATGAATGTGAAAGTGTGACATGGGAAAACACACCATGTCTATTTCCCATCTCTAGATTAATTCTAATCTCCTCATATTGGTAAAAGATAAATATACATGGAAATGTATGACCTCAAGCACTGTTATTTTTTGAGTATGAAGAACTCATGCATGATTATTATTTCTAATTTTTCAGCTAAATTCTAAATCTGAAGTTGTTCCTTAAGTTGGTCCAATTATTTGATTTGCTTCTTTCCAAGTTATGCTAAATATTTAAGAAGTTTAACCTTAATTTTTAAGATCAACGTTGTAGTTAATTAATGAGAATACAGTAAGAAGATATTTATGTGTAATGAGACAGAGAGAGAGGGAGATTGATTTTCACTAGATTTCCAATATCTAAAGGAATTATCTCAAAAGTTCCATTAATCAGTAGTATTTGTGCATGGCCCATTTTCACCTTTTCATACTAAAATTACTCAGTGAAAACATTTTTTTTAGGCTATACTACTTGATTTACCTCCTTATTTAAAGAAAGGCCAGCACATAATATCTGAAAGAGAAAAAAAAAACCTAAATCAAAGCTTAATTAATTTATAATTTCTTCTCTGATGGCTAAGAATTAACAATCAGTTGATATTAATGAACACAGCCCACTGCAACTTGCAACATTTTCTTTCCATGCAAACTGGACTCTGTTTTTCAGAGTCTAAATGGAAGCTCCTTAATTTTAGCTAAGGAAAATACTAACAAGCATTCCGTATAAAGGGAAGCTTTCTTCCTGTTACTGAAACTATTAGTTATTTATAGTCATTTAAGACAAATAGAAACAAACAAAAAAAATGGCAGGGCAATTTTACACAATAACTTGGAATATTAGAGTAAGGACAAATTAAAATTAACTTTAAACTTCTATTTCTGACACTGGTTTTAAATTCTTCACCAATAAAATCTGAGTATTTTGCGTTTCCTAGCCTTTTTTCCTTCCCTGGTTTCTCAAGAAAAAAAGGGGCAAATGGTCTTGCCACAGAGCAGGGATAGACTGAAACTCAGCTTTCAATTGGGTTAAATTAGTAGTAAGCATAATGCATACCAAGATTACATGTTATAGTTAACAATTGCAAAGCATGGTAGAATGATAACCACTTATTGGATGCCTATTATACACCAGTCTCCAACACAAATGAAGCATGCTATTTTCAGAGAACTGTAAAAAAATTGATTAAAACTAGAGTATGATTCAGTATAAGTTAAAAAAATAGTGGACATATTATGAATCCTTTGCATATATCTAAAGAGTTTGGACTTGGTCATAAAGGGCTGGAAGATAGAGTAAAAACATGTTCAGATTTGAAATTTAGATAAAGAAGAGGTTCTAGGGAAAATAAGATATTTCTGGCTTCTCCCCTTAAAAAAAAGAAAAAACCAAAATGTCTAAACAGAAAGGTGCTTTTTATTCCAAAGCTTGTAAGGAGCCCACTAATACTAAGACACTTCCAGCCGCTACAGATATTCTCTCAGTAACGATTATTCCCTCCCATCAGTCATTTTTCAAGTCCCAGGTCAAATGCCACCACCTACAGAAGACTTCCCTAAAATGTCTACCTACCTCCAGTGACACCTCATCTAAACCTTATTTCTCTGGTCTGTAGCACTGGTTTACAATCATTTGTTTGGTTCTGTATAAACAGAACTCTTTCATTCAAATATTGTTTTATGAGAAATACCAGCATCTAAAATAGATTTTAATGAGGTTTTTAAAAAGGGGAAGTTTAGTTGAGGAAGGAGGAGCTAGACCCATTCCACACAGCCTCTGAGTGACAGTTGGAAAGCCTGTAAGATCCATCAACAGACTCTAAGGTTCCATGAATCACTTTTGGAAAAACAATGATGTCCAAATCACATCTTGCCTAATGGCTTGTTTTAACTGTATTAGTTAAGTGATGGATCAAATCTTAAATTTCTACATATTCTAAGTATATCACCAGTTTGATTTTTAAGTGCTAGTCTCCTAGTAGGTATTCAAAAAATCTTTTCTGAATGAAACTATATGCCATAACATAAGCACTAAATTCTCAAAAATAACAATGATTGCCATGAATTAAAAGTGTCTATTACTTATGAACACTATATTCAAAACAAGAACACCTAGTATCATGTTCCAAATTAGAGTGCATTATGTGATACAAAGAACATGAATTTGGAAGCCAGATTCACTTTCATGAGCTATGTAAACCTGCCTTGAATTTTGTTTTCTTCCCCTGGAAAAAAAGGGGACAGCAATAACATTTCATTTCAGGTTCTTTGCTGCAACTGAGTTAAGCAGAAAAGTACTTTGTTCAAAGGATACTGGGAAGCTCAAAATGGTTGGGAACACAGAAAACACAGAATTAGCGAGATGGAGGTGAAGGATCAAGAAAAACACCTGGCTGTTCTATGAGGGAGGATCTGCTGGGAGAAGGAGGGGGTGGGAAGAAAGAACACAAGCAAGTGAGTGAGAGCCTACTTGGCCCTTTCTGTCACCAGGCTGCACATGTGCTACTGATTTTTAGAATCTAGACCATATGGTTCATGTCCGAGACTAGAGCAGTGCAGGATGAGCAAATCACTATTGGATCTGGTAATTCCAGCCGCCATACTGGAGAGTAGTCTTGGCTCTCCACCAAGACTCAAAAGACAGAACATTCCTTATACATAAAAAAGAATGCAGACACTGGGGGACCAAAACAACTACCTACTACCTATCTGATACGAATTTTTATAAGTCAAGTGAGAATACATGTAAAAATGCTTTGTGAACTGTAAAGTTCTAAATAAATTATTATCCTTGGTAGATGGCTCCTCTGTATTTGAGAAGGTGAAATCTGAAATGGCTTGGAAGGACTAACGCCAGTCGAGGGAACCAGAAAACCTGCTCTTTTTTTTCATCTCTCATGGAAAACATATACTGACCCTGCTGAACTCTATTTAAACTTTGCTGAGTTTATAGCCCAAGGCAAAAATAGCCAGGGTTTCTTTGGGGGACAAAGTTGTTCTCCGCTCTCCCGCCCAAATTATGTACCAAGCTCCTCAAGGCTGTAGAACTGCTCACAGGAAAACCAAATAAGCAGGTCATGTACATTGGATGACATAGCCATGACTTTTCAAGTATGAACAACATGTAGTGTTGGTCGCTGTACCAGCACAGTTATGCTTTGGTATGGCTCAAAACATCCTCTCAGTTTAGAAAAGGATCATTCAATTTTATTAAACAACTTATCTAACAGTTACTTGGGCCTCCCTCCCCCATTCACATTGTCCTGGTTTACTCCAAATACACGTGTGGGAAATCTATGTGTATTATATTCATAGAGATTTCAGAAACCTATACATCTTATTAAAAAACATGTGAATTTAAGATGAGTACCACTGTTAACAAAGTTGACTTTCTGAGCATAAGAGAAAACAACATCTCCCTGACAAGAGACATGGAAAAAACGTAACAGATATGAAGTTGTTGTGTGCATTTTGTTTCAACCACGATGAATTAAACGGAGTTAGTATACCTTATAGTTTAAATAAGTTTTACAATGTGGATTTTAACAGAAGCTCATAGAAACACTATGAGAAAACTGGATGATGATAAATGGAATCAATTGATATAAAAATAGTATGCATGATAATAAAATCTGGAAGAAATAATATCCATATAATTTGCAATGGCATACCTGAATAACTGCTCATATTTGCATTTGAGCTACAAAGATTTCAACAAATACGAATGAACACTCCTACAAGTACACCAGCAAAATAGGTCTTGTTCCCATACTTCCATGTTATAGAATGTGGTTCCACCATTATAACGCCACTAGTATTACTCCTGTAGAGGCTGAACAATTTGAGACAAATTCAACCAATCGAAAATTAAGCCACAGTTGCTATGGCATCTCTCTATTGGGGAAAACTATAGTCACAATAACTGGGGCCTCTACTGTCCCATAAATGGTAATGCTTCAAACTGTGGATGATGAGGCAAATGCATGGTTGTTAATGGAGCGGCTTCTGAGATGTGGGGACCCTTTGGGGACCCCTTTTGCCTCCATTTGAATTAAATTTCAACCAAATCAAGTCCTCTAATTCTTTGATCTTTTTCATTCAAACCCCAGCTCTTTCTCAGAGGTTCCATTACCCAGCCTCCCACAATACTTCTTATGTGTTGCATGAGATGGGCGGATAAGAGAGAGAAGAAAACAAGTGTTTTTGTTTCAAATATTTCTCTCTCCTCTGAAAAGCATTAAAGCGATCTGTCATTCATTTAGAAAGGAAATAAATTCTATGAAAGAGTCAGATAGCCAATAAAATTAACAACACAAGTCACAGTTAAAGCTGCTGAACCATTCAAGTTCTAGTCAGATCACCCAGTACAAACTATATACACTGGTGCCAAGACCAGGTGATAACTGGCAACAAATGTGTTCTTTCTCTGCACGATGGCAACAAAATACCAGAGCCTATGGGAAGATCAAGGTATCGGGATAGTGGAAAAAGAGAGAGATTTGTGATACAGGGGTCGGGGGGAGCTGTTGGAGGGTTGTGGAGAAAATAAGAGTCTATATTTGGCAAACCAGACAGATGTCAGAGGGGGTGTGATCCAGTGAGAATGAATCTCAGAAAGGGAAAACCAACCAAGAGCAAAAAGGTCATACAAAATCTGTAGTAGTCAGCTACTCTCAGCCCAGGATGTCACCACAGGTACTTTATCTGCAATTCATGCAAATTCAAATGCATTTACTAGCATATGTAAATTATATGCAGATGGTGTAAGGATCTCTAAAAATAGGAAGAGGTAAACTCTTCTAGCAAAGGTCAGTCTTTTCTAAAATTCATGAGATGGCAGCTTGTGATGAGAACATGATGAGGCAGAGAAAGCAGGGATTCAGGGAAATCTGCTGGAAAATCACCAGTAGTCAACTGCTCCCAATTCCTTCAAGTTATTTTAGGTGTTCTATAGGCAAGATAATTCACCACAATTTCCCAAAGCAGGACACATCTTCAAGATTCTACACCCGTCTGAGGGCAGGAAAAGGTTTCTGATTCCCACAGGCTCTCCTTGGTCTCAGTTTCTTCCTCCTATAGAGATTCTTCCTTTCCCAGCCCACATTTCCAGAGCACTCTCAAGGGCTGTCATGTGAGTATAAAAACATTGGCACAGTGTCTCTTAGGTTATGTGATTCCAACTTCAAATAGTCCATATTTCCATAGAAAGAAAATTAACTACCTGCCATCTGAGGATCAGACTAAAACTTTATCTTATTACTCTTTATCACCCTTAATAAGATTAACAACATCCATACCTGTGGCAATTTTACAGAGTTTACCAAAACATTTATCTACATTAACATGATGACCAGCTAATACTCATTCAAATTTTTTTAAGCTATTAATATATACTAATAGAACTGTTTAAGAACAGAGACCCAAGCTCCAGTTTCCACATGGCACCCTCCGATCAGACCATGCTTGAAGTCTTCCTATTTTTTTTTTTAACACTACAAAGCTTTCTGGGCCATGTGCCTGCCTTTGAGTCTCTTAAAGTGACAATAGCTGACTCCCTTGCTATAGCAAGCTCTGAATAATTAGCCCAGAGTGTCACTTGGGTGGTCTTCATTGACTTCCATAGAACAAATACCACTGTGAAGTCAGATCTGTACAATTATTTTCTGTAATAAAGGATTTTTGTTACTTGGCCAAAGTTACGTGTACATAAGGTGTTGACAACCTTTGTGGACCAATCCCCTTTCTCTGGAGAAACAGGGCTCTGAGTAAAAAAAAAAACACTTGGTAAAGCCAGGTTGCTGGGTATTTACTGAATACAGCAGTAAGGCATTCTGGTAAATGCAGTTCTTCCCAGGTAGTAAACTTACTGAAGCTAGTGCTCAACACAGGAATTAATTTCTCCTCTACTTGACCACAGGTTAATTAACCATGCGGGTGGACAGATGGCGTGGGAACAAATGAGCTCAAATTGTGCGTCTGTCACGTGGTGACATTAGCCACTTTACTTCACCCCTCCAGACTCTCTCTCCAATTGTGGGTTGTTGTGAGTGGTAAATGAGACAACATACTGACGTGCTCACTGTATTAGGGGCTGCTTACACTGCATTCAAATGCAGCCAAGTAGCAACCCCATAGACTTATGGATTTTTTGGTTGTTTAAGTCAAAACAGGGTCATTGAGATACTGATGTGGCAGGAGGAGACACTGATAAGAATGCTTCTCCAAGGCCACAGATATAATGAACAGCAAGGCTGGGACTGGTACCCAGGTCTCACCCAAAATCAGGACATTTTTTTCCTCTATCACCTTGCCTTCTTTGGTGACCTATTTTATGAGATAAGAACTAAGCAAATATGTCCTGATCTAAGACATACTTTCTACCTTTCCATCTTTTTTTTTTTTTTTTTTTTTTTTTTTTGTGGTATGCGGACCTCCCTCTGCTGCGGCCTCTCCCGTTGCGGAGCACAGGCTCCGGACGCGCAGGCCCAGCGGCCATGGCCCACGGGCCCAGCCGCTCCGCGGCATGTGGGATCCTCCCAAACCGGGGCGCGAACCCGGTTCCCCTGCATTGGCAGGTGGACGCGCAACCACTGCGCCACCAGGGAAGCCCTCCATCTTTTATTAAGGATTATAATTGAAATGCACAGCTACCACAGATGTTATACACACACATACTTAAGTACACTGGAACAATAGACTTCTACTGTAATTAACTGTACTGCTAAAACGTAAAAATGATAACATCTCCTTTAGCTTGTAAAAACAAAATTCTAACTTCAGTCCTTTATCTTAGAGGGCATTTGATTTGAATAGGAAGGCAACCAATATCTAAATCATATCTTAATACTGAAATGAACCATCAGCCAGTTTGCAGTTTGATTATATTTTCAGCATGTTCTTCTCCTGGTATCTATACAGCGAGTGAGATAAACAAAACAAGGGTTCTTTTCTCCTCAGTCTGCCTTCCTGTTCAGCCTGTGGACACTGGCTGATCACATTTGAAAGGTCCTGGATGCCTTCTCTACTGCTCTGTAATAAAATAACACACTGGTAGCATTGACCTCTCAAGGTCTTCATGCTTTCGATTTTGCATATTTCTGGATATAAGGAAACACGAGAAAATAGAAGGATCCAAGGTGGAGGGTAGAGGAGAAGATGAAAAGAGAAAGATAAATAAGTATATCTGTCTGGAACCCTGCTCAAATGCTTAATTCATATTTTAAAAGGATACTTATCTCTTTCCCTTACTGCAATTTCCATCTGCTTTAGAGACCTCAGGAATTCGTGAGTTTGTTTCTTAAATAAGAAATTTAAATTGAAGCAACGATCAATTATTCAGGTCAATAGTGCAGTGGGTTAGCACAAATTAAACCCAAACCTTACTGTAACCTATAGTATCAGACCCTTTATCAAAACAGGTACCATGAGCCCCAAGAGATTATGCCCCCAAATCCTTGAGGAGAACACATCGAAACTGACAAAGGAAACAACAAAGGGCCTGAAGGCTGCATTATCATGATTATGAGCCCTGGAATAATTAATACAGTACTTTATAAAAATAAATACTTACACTTCAGGTGCCAGGTATATAGGAATTTGAGGTTAGATAACCATTTTCTGTATTTACTCAGCTCTCATTAAAGAATAAATAAACAGCCATTAAGACAACTCCTATGGACATAGTTATTTTCTTTCTTAGATGTGTCTGCGCTCTTTTATACTAGGTATAAAAACTTATTCCAGAGACTTATATCTTAGTATTAAAAAATGTATTCAAGGAACTTACATAGAGAAGCAGACAGGATTGGGGGAACCCTGCAGGACTTGCAGGATTCCCCAAAAGGTGCCACACTTGTTCAACCTTCCACCATCTGCACCTGCATAATTCCTTCTTTCTCTGCCACTCATGTCACTTCCCCTGTGAAGCCTTCTCTCCCGAGTTGGATGTCCTCCAGTGAGTTTTCACAGCATCTGCGAACTTACTTCTTTTATAAAAACCTTTGCTATTGTAAATGGGGTCACGTGTACCAAGATAGGGAATAGAGAGGCAAGGAAAGATGCCTGGAAGATGCAAGGAAGAATGCAGCATTCTGGACTAGCAACACTGGGAAACCCCCGGATCTAAGAAGCGCTGGGGAGGAAGTGGTCATTGAATCCACAAACGGCAATCCTTAGGAGGTCAGCCTTAGGGCCACCTAAGGGGAGTTATGATCTTTTGGGACGCAGCTAACCCCCAGTGGCTCAGCAAGGAGGGAACAGAGAACAAATACCTTTTCTTTACCCTTCTGCATCCCACTGATGTCCTGCTTGAGTGTTCCATTGGCCAAACCCAATGGGAAGCCAGAGGGCAAGGGAGTCCCTTAATGCAGTCCTCAGAGGTCAGCTTTCTGGGGTGCAGAGCAGGGTAGAGGGTAAAAAAATAAATAAAGCTCTCCAGCACAAGGTCCATTATATATAACACCATTTAATAGTTACTACTTTGGGACACATTTCGCTAATTCATCTAGACAAGCCAGTCAAGGTAGATACTCTTGTAACTTTTGTACGACTGAACAGACATTTCATAAGCCAAACTAAACTGGAAAACATCTTCTCAGCATCTTTCCTTGCCTTTCTATTCCCTATCTTGGTATATGTGACCCCATTTACAACAGCGAAGGTTTTTATAAAAGAAGTAAGTTCGCAGATGCTGTGAAAACTCACTGGAGGTTTTTATAAACGAAGTAAGTTCGCAGATGCTGTGAAAACTCACTTGGATGCAGGAGGTGAGAGAAGGCTTCACAGGGGAAGTGACATGAGTGGCAGAGAAAGAAGGAATTATGCAGGTGCAGATGGTGAAAGGTTGAACAAGTGTGGCACCTTTGGTGAACCCCGCAAGTCCTGCAGGGTAGATAAAGTGCGGGGAAGGGGTGGACAGAGAGCAGAGCAGACTTGAGGGAAGAGTGGGGTCATGAAGGGTTTTGCATTTTAACAAAATTTCAAGATATTACAAGGTTTTAATATTATTATTTTGGTTCTAAAATATCACTTGGGCAGCAGGATGGGGTTGAGACTGGAGACAGGGAAACTATCTAGGAGATTTTCCAAGGAGGAAGGTGAGAGAAGGGTATTAGACTAACAGAAGGCTAGTGTGGATGGATGGAATGGGGGAGTCTCTGGAGAGCTATTAAAGAGAAGGATTTAAATGGTGAGGATGGTCAGGACCTTGTGACTACCATCTGGTGAGGGAAGGGACGGGATGGCTGGCTTCTGGTCCGAGAGAAGCCATTTCCTATTGTTACTCAACTTTCTGTGAGGCCCCAGACCAAGACCACTTCGCTTCACAGGGGAAGTGACATGAGTGGCAGAGAAAGAAGGAATTATGCAGGTGCAGATGGTGAAAGGTTGAACAAGTGTGGCACCTTTGGTGAACCCCGCAAGTCCTGCAGGGTAGATAAAGTGCGGGGAAGGGGTGGACAGAGAGCAGAGCAGACTTGAGGGAAGAGTGGGGTCATGAAGGGTTTTGCATTTTAACAAAATTTCAAGATATTACAAGGTTTTAATATTATTATTTTGGTTCTAAAATATCACTTGGGCAGCAGGATGGGGTTGAGACTGGAGACAGGGAAACTATCTAGGAGATTTTCCAAGGAGGAAGGTGAGAGAAGGGTATTAGACTAACAGAAGGCTAGTGTGGATGGATGGAATGGGGGAGTCTCTGGAGAGCTATTAAAGAGAAGGATTTAAATGGTGAGGATGGTCAGGACCTTGTGACTACCATCTGGTGAGGGAAGGGACGGGATGGCTGGCTTCTGGTCCGAGAGAAGCCATTTCCTATTGTTACTCAACTTTCTGTGAGGCCCCAGACCAAGACCACTTCCCAGAACCTAGAAGATGGTCCAAAATGTTACTTATCTCAACATATTACATTATGAATCTATGGGACAGAAACAAATTTTCTATAAGATTTGTTGCAGGTTCTTTCATGGACATAAAATCTATAGCTGTATATGAAAAGGATCAGATATTTTTCACAATTGTCTCTTTTGTACACATTTGGCCTCTGGTACATACATTTGTAGTCAGCATTATATAAATTCACGTGCTAATCATTGATCAAGTAACTACTATATAGTACATTGTAGTGTTATTTTGCGAAAGGATTAGGGGAAAATTTTCAAAAATATATGGAAAAAACAAATCAGCCTCTGATAATGGCCTCACTTCTTTTTGGTAGGTTTTGTCTGAGCTACCTAGCTATAGGATAGTTTTACCTGAACATGTTTGGCTAAATCCTGGGTATGAAGAAATAATGCTTCTATCTGTTAAGGTGGTAGATTTAAAGTGTGGTTTTCTCTCTAGTATTGAGTTAAAATAGTTCCTGTATAGGTAGACAACACTGCCTACATTTATCGGCTTTGCTTTGGAACGCTATCTACTGACAATAGTCCTCATCTGCAGGGATGAGAAAGAAAAGGCCACGCAACATGGCGACATTCTAAAAACCAGAAATGATGTGTGAAAAGGACACTAAAGACGAGCAGAAGTGTACTTCCATCCACCCTGGTTAAATCTTCAGGGAAACAGAGATAAGCAACAAAAATGAAAAATCCATTCCTTTTGGAAATGAGTCTTTAACCTATAGGTTGGTTTGTTTTGAAAGGGAATTAGATTCTGGGCCTACATATCACACATTCAAGATACACAGTGTGGTCTCATCTCCCACTAAATATGTTGCTATGACTCAAGCACAGGGAATATTTAAAAAGAAGCAACCTAGGGAAGGAAAAATCTAACTCAGACATCAATAATTCATTTATCAGAAATGGGGGTAGTAGTATGAAATGCCAGGAGACTTTCATTTATAGGCAGGCGTTTTCTATTTTAAGCCTAGAATAATGCAGTCAGCTTTATTCTACAAGTTAATACGAATGGAGGCAAAGCGGAATGGGAGAGAGGTTTTATGGTCTCCCCTAATAATGCTATTTCTTTAGCATCTGTTATTTAGGTTTGACACACCACCATCTGGGGACTTGAAAAAGCGATAAGAAAAGGATTTTTATAACATTTTTTACTTCAGAGGTAATTTTCTTCACCCCAAATCTTTAGTGCTAGAAATGTAATCAGGTAAATCTGAGAGATATGATCTGCATAAAGTTTTGAGGGTGCATTGTCTCTTAGTATAGCCATCCCTCAGTATCCATGCGACATTGGTTCCAGATACCAAACTGCAGATACCAAACTCCGTGGAAGCTCAAGTCCCTTATACAAAATGACACAGTTCATTTAACCATCCGTATCCTCAGGTTCCACACCTACGGTTAGGAAGAGCCAACTATAGGACCCAAAACCCTTCAGGTTACAGCTCCTTACTAAGTCATCTCCTAATTCAACCTATTAGTTAGTAGTCTATATTATTGCATCATTGTATCCCCCAAGCATTTAGCACAGAGCCATTCACAAAAGTAGCGTCTTAATGAGTACCTGCTGAATGAATGAACAAACGCACCTAGGTGTAAATAATTCCAATATGCTCTGAAGCCTACTGGTCAGACTGTACAATGAGGAGGTACTTGCACAGCATATGCCTCAACTTTTTCATTCAGGCAATGTTTAGAAATTCCCCCCCCTCACTAACTCACTTCAAATTCAAGGACTCATGGTCCACTAAAGGGAGACAGAGTATTGGAATTAAAGAAAAGCAGATTTACTGTAGACCAAATGAGCCACAGTTCCCAGACCCTGAAGAAGCAGAAAACATATCTAAACCTCTAACCTTGGAAATAAACAAAGACTTCCAAGTCTTAATTGAAGTGTGAAATGTTCATATTCATATGCACATATATTTTGAGATAATTGTAATTTTTAACTGATTATTTATCGAGAACTGGATATAGGAATTGAACACAGAATTATAATAACAGCTATAATTACCTAGTGCCTATTAGATAGTCAGCCCTATGCTTGGTGTTTTACATATTTTATTGCTAATCTTTGGAAGTATTATTATGCCCATTTTAGATATTTTTAAAAATACTAAAGCTCAGAATAGTTAGGCCTAAAGACCATAAAGCTATTAAGGTGAACCAAGGATAAAAGTCAACTCTCTTAAACTACAAACCACTCTTTATTTCCTGATGCCAAATGACTTCTGTTGAAACAGAATTATCTATCTGTGGATCCACACTTAAAGACAGATCCATCAATCATATTTATAATTATGGTCTAATGAGCAGAGACGATATTTTAACCCTAAATGTCTGAATATATGCTTGTGGTTGGCCAAGAAAAAATTGGGCAGCAGTAATGATAGGAGATAAAGGGACATCTGATGCCCCAGGTGACTGCTGATTTTCATAAAACAGAGGTAGGAGTGGTGGTGTTGCCCCTCTGAAAATGCCCTATTTCACTGTCAAGGCTACAAACTAAGCATACATCCAGAACAATGCCTGTGTCCTCCAACACTCAAACCCACACTGCACTCAATGAACCATGAACAGTACTTAGAATGAGTCAAAGCAGGACACACTAGAATACCCCAGAGGAAGCGGGATAGTAGTGACTCTTCCTGAACAAAGGTCTTGGGGAGCTGCCAAGTTGGAAAGGAACCCTCACAAAGGATACAGTTTTTAAAAGGCAGCCTGTAAAAAGCCATCAAAGCCAACACTCAAAGAATTGTCTTCACACACAGCCTTTGCAGTTAGCACTGTCAGTCACAGGACAGATACGCCCTTGGAGAACAGCCACCATTACCACTGAGTTTCGATGCAAAAGTCACCACATGTAGATTCAGACAGAACTGGCTACAGGGCACAATACATTTTCAGTTTCCACCTACAGCCCCTCTTGTCCCTTCATACCCTGTACAAGGATACTGTGGGTGTTAACTTGATCTCGACTTTCCTCTAGCTTTCCTATCTTTTCTCTATACACACAAATGTTGATGGGATAACTTTAGCCAACAGTTATGGTACAATCAGTTCTACTATCATGCTTGCCTTGAAAACACAAATTTCTTCCAATTACATTGATATATTAGAGAGTGATTTGAGTATAATGTGAAATTTGCATTTGTTTATGCACAATTTTGTCCCAGAAACTCTAGGTGACTGTAGAAAACATACCTAGTTGCACTGAGCGCTGTAGGAATGCACGAAACACACAGAGCTGCACAACTTAGGAGCACAATGGTCCACTTGTGTCTACATCTGGTGCTGTTACTTCCTCTTTGACCTCAGATAACCCTCCTTCCACTTCAGAATAACTTGCAAGCTGCCATCCTTCCAAAAAACATCCTGGAGGGTATCCTCCACTCTGCTTATTTTCCCCCTTCCTCCCAGCCTATTTTGTTATTTTCCTCTCTATTCTCTGTTCTTCTTCAAAGTTTTCATCTTTATCTTTCTTCCTCTTTTTTTCTTGCACACAGAGTGGCAGGCATGTGAGTAGAAGTACATGCAATGGGTACACACTTCCATAAGCAAATTTCAGGTCTTATTCAAGATGAAGTGCCAGGAGGGGCAGTACAGGTGTCGGGGAGTGGGAGGTACAAACTATTGGGTGTAAGATAGGCTACAAGGATGTATTGTACAACACAGGGAATATAGCCAATATTTTGTAAAAACTGTAAATGGAGTGTAACCTTTATAAATTGTATAAAAAATTAAAAAAGAACAGTGTAGCTTAAGAAGTCAGTGTCACAAGAGAATTGTATTATAAACATACTAGAATTTAACTTCATAATGATAAGACACAGATTAAGTATAAAATTGATGGAAACGGACTTTGAACCCAGCCTAGCTATGAATCATATCCTTACTATTTTGAAGTAGAAGAATGCCACGCAGTCTCGAGCCTCCTTTATGACAGGATGTCAAAGGTCAGCTCAGCGCTCTGTATTCTCCAAATATTTTGGTCAATAATTCACCCTTTCTTCCTCTCAAATTTACTGTTACTGAAACCAATTATCTCTAGTTACAACTCATTTAAATGAAAGATAAACTTGGATCATTTTCCTTTTCATTACCATAAGGGCTCTGGCCTTGCGAATAATATGCAGAGGAAGAGCTTGTAAATAAACCACTTGAGTTCGAGTCTTTGTTTCCTAACTTCGTCATCACTTATTACCTGTTTAACCCTCATCCACTTGACCTGTCTGAGCCTTTTTTTTCCTTCACATCTAAGGGCTGAATTTAAAAAAAGATAATTTAAAAAAGGACTTTTTTAAATTTAAAAAATTTAAAAAAGATTAAGTGCCACATTTATTATAGTTTTATAAATTTCTTAACCACTTAACATAAATAAAGTGTTAACATGAATAATTTTTAATAGGTCCCTATCATTTTTCTGTGTGTCATTGATGAAGCTTCTAAGCTTTTCCTATTACTTTATGGTTTTAGACTTTGCAGAGTGCAAGTATTTTTAGGAGTATATGTGTCACACTAGAGTAGAATGGACTGGAGAGTGAAATTTATCGGTGAAAGCTTCAAGTTTCTTCTTCAGTGTTTCATGCTAGTTTGCAAATTAGGTTAAATAAGTTAGCTCACATTGTCTCAAATTATAACCCTTTGTGTGAAATTGACCATAACTTTAAACAGTGTAACCTAGACAGTAATGACCAGGCTTGAAAGAAAATGATCCAGTTTACTTTAGGTCCCTTTCTCTTTTTGTCTGGAAAGTTCTGGAAAATTCTATCTACATCAACTTGTATATTAATGCTTTCACCACTGAATTTGATTTATAATATTGACTTGTTAATGTTAAAAACAGCATATTTTTCACCTATTTTTCACTTTTTTGAGGCTTCTTTGTAAATGCTAAGAAGAGGGGGAAAAAAAAAAGAAAAACCCATGTACAGTCATAATTATCCAGGCCGCGTTGGTTTTATCTAAACTTATTGACTTACTTAAAAAATACCAGCTGAGAAACCTTTCCCTACAGAAAAATGCAGGCTAGAAATAGTACATAATAAGTGGGTAAAACACCTCTCTTTATAACTTCTGTGATTCCAAACAAAAACATGTAAATAAAAATTCAAATGATAGTATCTAAATCACAGCATTATCCTGGAGAAACTTTGCAGTAAAAGCAAAAAAGTTAATGTGACCTAGAGATTAGAAACACCTACTAATCTTTTAAAAATACTGGATCACCATAAGCAAGAAATGGATGTATATTTCATTTGCTTTCAAAAAAGCTACTGTACTAACTGGAAAGTGCAAACGTGGTTACATGGGTTTCTAAAGGCTCTCGACTGGGAGAATAAGAAAGGTAATGTGTTCCATATGTGGCAAAGCATGCAGGTATTTCAGGTATATTAGTAAAAAACACAATCACTACAAAGTAGAGAAGAAAAAGGAGCAAATCAGAAAGCACTGGCAGAGACCTCAAGCACAGCATTCAATCAAATGCGTTGAACTTAACAGAATAAAGTAACCCTCTCGGGGGGCACTTTGTTTTGCCTCTCCCTTTAGCACCCCTATCCCTAAACAAATGGGTCACAGGCCAATGAACACCTGAGGAACAATATTCCCCAACCGCACCCTTAAGTCATTCCCCAGAGTTCTCTCTGCAACCATTCTTACTATGTGGGCCGTGCCTTTTTATATCCGGAAGCTTTAGCGGAAAAACACTTGTTTATCTTGGAGCAAGTTAGGGATCATTTGTTACCAAAGATTTTCAAAAAAATACTTCCCTCCGCAAGAGCAGAAAACAAAGCTCCCTGCCAGCCACACGCCAGGTACCCCCACTTGGCCCTTACTTGTTCTCGTTGCTCGCGTCATAACGAGGCATGGGGTCTAAGTCGTTCCCATTCACGTCACAACTCGCCAGAGCATCCTATGGTCACAGAGGAGAGAGAGAAAGGAGACAGATGTTCATTAATTAGCCATGCACCTGAAGGCTCAGGCCTCCTTAAACACATTTCTGAAAGAGAGTAATTAGTAAATAATACACTCATGGTCCGGTGGTGTCAGGATGGCTTGTTCTGTAATAATCAGCGTCATATCTTTCCCTATGAAGGTGAAGAAATACTCTCTATAGACCAAAGACGTGCCCAGTCCACTCTTGCCAGCACTTTTCCCTCATACCTAGCACTGACCCCTCACCCCAGTGCTTTGAAGATGTCCTCGACAGCCACCTTCTCTGCGAAGTACTGCTAGAACACCTAGAAGACACTGATTTATTCTTCGCCGACTCTTTCTGTATTCCTTACTTCATTTCTTGAGTGTGCAAATGCCTTATCACCATTCAAAGATTTTTGGAGACAGAAATCATTCACAAGTAATTGGCAAGCCAATTAAAAATCATTATTAGAAATCTATTATATCAGGTATCTTGGGACCTCTATTAGGCAATATTTGTCTGGTTTCAGATGTTTTATCTACTATAAAAAGGGTCTACAATTCAACACTTTGTACTAACACCAAATGGTCTTTTGCCCCAACCAAAATAATGACCAAAATTTTGTTACACGTCAAAGTTTCAAAATGAAGCAGAAGTTTCTCTGAAACGAAAGCTGAATTTATTTGTTTGCTTTTTTAAATGATTGTGAAAAATCTTCAAATTACTGAAAAAAAAAATTAATGGATTGTTCCATCATCCAAATTTATATCACCATAGACAGAACTAATTTAGGATGTTTTGAATTTTCTGATGCTTTATGATTTATTTATCAGTTTTAGTGAAAGTAAATGCTATCTTTGTTTTCTGTCTTTATCAAAGGCTCTTGTTTCTGAAAATAACTTAAAGTACATGGAGTCTGAAATGTTTGGGGGGAGTAAGAAAAATACACATGACATATAAAGGTGATAAGTCTCTGCTTCCCGTACAAAGGAACATACAAAGCAGCCTACCTCAGCAGTCATTAGAGCATGAAGGACAATACTGTGCAATTTCACTTATACGGAAACAGAAGCCCGAGACAGGTTATGTGACTTGGCCAAAGGCATGAAACGAATTGCCTATGGAATTAAGACTGGAACCCAGCCACCCCATCCAATGTGCTTTTCTCTTACTCTTCACCAGCTCTAACATTAGGAGAATTAAAAGGGCACCAGTACTGCTAATTGCACAGGTGAACTCTGGAGAATTTTCTTTCCAGGGAGAAAAAAGTGAAAAAGGTAAAGAATGCAATCACATTTAGGTTAAGGCTCTTTGTGTTTAATCAAATGCATTTCTATGCAGTGGGGAGTAGGAACACCCTGTAAAAACTGCATTGCGTACGATAAGAAAGACTTCTTTGCTAGGCAGTGGACAGCCACAGTTCTGTTCTTTATATGACCTGGGCTAACTCACTTTAGTCTTCAGGCCTCAGTGTCTACCCTATCAAATGAGGAGGCTGAACTGAAGTTCCTTTTTAGCTCTAAAATTCCATTCTGTGAAGAGACACAAGTTTATCTGAGTGTGCTTGGAGGCAGGGTAAGGGCAGCCAATCAAGTGTCTTGTACAAAGGAGAACTAAATGAACTTGCAGTTCCTTCTCTCTCTCTCTCTCTCTCTCTCTCTCTGTTTTTCAACCTTAGGGAAAAGCATCTAATTTAGGAGAAACTGTTTCAACATTTCATTGTAAACATTGATTTGTGAAGTTTATTAGCTGAATTTCTGAAACAAAAAGGGCAACAGGGTAGAATACTGAGAGACAAAGCAGTTAAAGTTGATAAAAGTATAAGGTGATATTGGGTGGTCCTGAGTGAAGGTCTTTGCAGGTCAGAAATATGGGTGGCTGTGTGAGCCAGTGGTACTTTCTGATGTGTCAAGGAAGTGACTTGAAAGTATTTTATTTGCAAAGATAAAAAGAGAATCTTTTCAGGTTTGAGTGACAAAAGGAAAACTAAGAGAAAGTAAGTGTCATGCAATAAGTGAGACTGAGCAAATGAAAAATAAACATTGGAGAGCATATATGGCAATCGCTACCTAAATGGTTTCATGAGAAGATGAAGCGGCACATGAGAAAGAAGCCAGAGGAGAGAGGGTCAGAGAGACAGATACAGGGAGTCATTCCCACAGTGCAGGGAAACCATGTCTTCCCATGCTGAAGGGCGGGGGGGGGGGGCGACAGAGAGAGGGGGGAGAAATAGCAGATTTCAAGAGGACAGTATGTCCGCCTTAAGGAAAAGGCCATGTCCATTCTGAGTGAGTCCAGGACAATGGGCCACTGCCGTGTCCACCAGTTACCGAGGAGCAAAGAGGAGAGAAAGGCAGCAGGCCTGCGAGGATGGTGAGTCCTTTGTGTTAATGTGCAAAGGGAAGCTATGGGGCCAGGCCCCTCTCAGAGCTCTCCACAAGCTCAGGGCACCGTGAGATGGGCTGGGCTTGCTGACGTCGCTCCCTTAATGATGATGAATATAGAATAGAGAAGAGAAAAATCTGAGGAGATGTGGTCCTCCCGGTTATAGCTAGGGTTTTCTGTGGGGTTTTCTCCGTAAACACGAAGCAAAGCTTCCCACCCTGGCCCGTGACTTTCCTCCTTAAGGATCAACATGAGTCCTGACCTCATCATGATTTGGAGCTGCTTGTATTTTCAAGGCTGCGAGAGGAAACTTGGAAGCCGAGAGAAAACCACCAACTTTGACATTTTTTTCAATAACAACATGAAATACAATATAGGAAAACTCATACAACCAAAGTTTTGGGATTAAAAGGAGTTATGAAGGGACAGAGAGGGACAGAGGTAAAAGTGACTGAAGTCCTAGTGGGTAAGCAGTGATACCAGTGTTCTAGTGGAAGTAGTCAACAGAATGGAGCTTAGAAGGCACTGGTGGGAGTGGCATCCACCAGGAGTCTCTGCTGAGTCCTGAAAGGAATCAGAGAGCTGCATATGCGGATAAGAGGGAGTCACTGCAGGCTCTTAAGTAACAAAAGAGATATTTCAGGGAGGACACCAAGGTGTCATGAGAAACAAATTTGAGCAGAGAATGGCACGTTGGGAGATAATTATGGCATTTTTAACCAAACTTAGGGAGGAGAAGCTGATGGAAAGGAGGCATTTGGAGAGTAGAAGAGAGAGTGGTCATTGACCTATTTCCAGGCAGGAAATATCATGGTGGTAAGGGGGACCCCAGGGACAGAAACCAACCCCAGTGTCCAGTGGGCACTGGGTATCAAGACTGTGGTTTTCAATGAAAGTACTGAGTCTCAGTCCTTTCACTTGCTCTGTGACCTTGGGCTCACCTATGTTCTGAGTCCTGGAATCTCAGTCCTTTCTTAAGCAAGGGAATTGACTGATTCCTAAGGACTACTGGGAGGCTGTTCATTATTGTCCTTTAAAAAGGGAGAGGCAGAGAGAGAAAGAGACTCGCAGAATAACTTGAGAAGAGTTCTAAGCATGCTTTCTCCATAAAGGAAACAAGGAGTGCTATCTGGCTGCATGGATGAATTGCTGAGAAGAGTGGATGTTGTCAGTAGCACATGGGATTGGTGCTGGGGTTTCTGCTACCTTATCACCTGCATTTTGTCATCAGAACATCAAAGGCACACAAAAGTGGATAGCGGGATAGCCTTATCTCCTGTTTCCTGTCCTCCAAGAGTGCATCCTTTATAAGACGGGAGCAACAGGCAGAGCCTATTGTACCCGCTGGCTGCATTTTTCAGTGGTTTTCCCCCTTTTGGAGCATCCTAACATGAGTTCCATTGTTTCCCAGGAGGGAAGCTGCTCTGACCACAGCAAATACTCACGTAGTTCTGCATCAGGTCTGGATGGGTCCTCTCAATGCCATCATCCAGGATGGTGACCACGATGTTCTTTCCCGTGTAGCCTCTCTTCCAGGCTCCTTCGATATTCATGTCTGACTGGCAGGGATGTGTGTTGTCACTGCAGTGCTAAAGGTGTAAGAGGGAGAACTGGACGTTGCAGATTACCAAAATAGTGAGGAGGCTGGAAAAATCACCTACTTCTTAAGACAATGCATTAAATTAACAGGAATTTGGTGGATTGTCTGTTCAAGTAGAAGCGCAGATCTCCAACATGACAACAGGGGAAGAGGGGAAGGATAGATGTGGGGAAGGAAAGCAAGACAGAAATCTCTCCTGCCAGTTCTGCCCTGTTCTAATACCTTCGGAAAAACAGGATAAATAAAGTATGTCTCAACAGCAGAATGATGGGTGCACCATTTTATTGTTAGCATGTATTAATGACACATAAAAAGGCATTGTAGCATTTCATTTATAAATCCAAACTAGGTAACTGAAGAGCATGTACCTTATAATTTCTTAAACAGGCACCTAGAAAAGCCTGGCTGCAAAAAAACCCTGGCAGCTTCTGTACGGTGCCAGCCAGAGGTGTGCCACTGCTGTGAGAAACCCATTAATGAGAAAAAAATAACAATTTCTTCAAACTTCTTTCAGCAAATTAACAATGAGTGTTGTCTCATAATTTGTAGGAAGCCAAAAGACTCATTCAGTGCTACTTTGAGAAGGGAGAGAAGAAGAGTGCAGGGTCCAGACAGGGGACAGGCACAGGAAAATGTGTGTGAGGGCTTCGAAGGGCAGGCTGAAGAGGCATTGACTCTTAGCTCATTAGGTGTAGTGATTTCATTCCACAATGGCTACAACATACAAACACAACAATAAATAAATTAAACCAGCAGTTCTTCCCGATATAATTGACTAGCATTCGTCCAACCCACACAATTACCCCTTCAAAGTCCATCTCTATGAAATATCCCCGAGTGGTGTTTTCCAGGTTCTTAAGGCTCAGCAGAGGAACAAAGGAAAAGGGATGTGCTGTAGCCTACTGCCATGGCAACACAAGGCACCCCAGGTCCACAACATTCACTATCTTCCTCCTGCTTTGTAACAGTTCAGCACTTCAAGAGGGGAAGAGAACATGAGCTCTGTATGCTCTAAGCATAATGGAGACCCCACTGCCACTGACCCATCTAACACATACTTTATTGAGCACTTACTACATGCTGGGGTATGGCAGTGAACATGGAAGATGAGGTCCCTGTCCTCATGACCTCTCTAAAGGGGAAACACAGATGATAAAGAAAACAAGGAAGACCATTCAGAAAACTCTTTATGTTTTAAAGGAATTAAAGAGGGAAACATGGCGATGAATGCTGAGCAGTCTGAGTACACACCTCTCTGGGGGGGATGGTCAGAAAAGACCCCAGTTTCTGAGAAAGTGAAATGTGAGTTGAGATATGACTGTTGAGAAAGAGCTGGCTTGCCCAAGAGCTTAGACCTTGTCGTGGTAGAGGACACAGCAAATGCAATGACCATAAGGTGAGAAACAGATTAGTGCATTGAAGAAAGAGAAAGAAGATGGGGTTTAGCTGAAGCTTAGTGGATGAGCAGGAAAATGGCATAAAATGTAGCAGATCAGAATGGGCAGCAGAAGTCAGGTCATCCCAGGCTTTGTAGCCATGACCTGACTTTTATTGTAAGTACAACCTAAATGGAAGCTCACCTCTTTCCAAATTTTACCCCTCAAAATCAAATTCTAACTAGTGGCAGATACCTCTAATACCTTTGTCGAACATCATAAACACACTTGAGTAGTTTTATGGATTCATTCTAACAAATGGTATACCCATTTTTCATCACAGATAATATCAATTTCATTGAAAATAGGGGCTTATATATTTTATGAACATTTGTAACTTTCTGTCACTTTCTTGACTTCTTTCTGGCACTTGAGGCCCTGCACCACCATCTATTACTACACTGATCCAATTCCACTCTCCCCTCTCTCTCCCGTTTTTGGAGCACAGCTCAGGACCTACTGCCTCCCACTTGGCTAGCTCTTCCCCTTCCCTGAACTTAGGAATGAAGAGAGACAGACACACACACACACACACACACAACACACCACACACACACACAACACACATTCTGTTCTACACAGTCCAACCCCAACTTACTGAATTCTGCTGAACTGTGGTTGAGTGTTGAATCTTGTGTGTGAATTTTG
Organism: Physeter macrocephalus; assembly: GCF_002837175.3. Lineage (NCBI taxonomy): Eukaryota > Metazoa > Chordata > Mammalia > Artiodactyla > Physeteridae > Physeter > Physeter macrocephalus. Next base: position 36,278,545 of record NC_041222.1, read on the forward strand.
TCTCCTTTTTAAGCCTTTAGAAGACTATGCATGAAACCAAGTCTAATCTAGGATTTCAGTCAATATTTGCTTATCGATTACACGCCAGAAGTGAGGGCATATTCTCCACTTTATATCCAGGTTCACATCTGCCAAATGCTTGCTCCTCCGACCTCATCAGAGATATCTAGCCAGCTAATGCTTGGTTAACAGATCATGAAAGAAACAGTGTCGATCTACAAAATGCCCATGTTTTTCGGAAGTCTCATTCTAGCCAAGAGTTTGGGCCTCTCCTCACCAAATATTTTAATTTAACACAAAGCAACCCTGACAGGTTTCCATTTCATTTTTTTCTTTTTCAAAACCTGCTCTGGCCACCTGTGGTATCGTCTGTAACACAAAGTAGCATTAATGTGGCCAAGAGGTGGGTGGGAGGAAGGAAATGCACAGGAAATGGGTCACCCACACATGGATAACTGTCCTCGAGTGGAGGGATGCTGCCTGAAATTGTAATTATGAAAATTGAAGAAAACCCACCGTGTATGGAAAACATGTGTGTTCAAAGTGGAGCAGTTAGGTTTCTTTCTTCCACCTCTGCTTCTGTTTAATCTGACTTCACCATTAAATATTTTAGAACCACTTTTTTTCTTTTCATCTGCCAGCATGGTATTTGGTAGAAGGGGAAGGAGGGGAAATATCCAATTGATACTTTCATTTGGATAATCTAATATATCAGGTAGCTAAAATGTCAAAGAAAAAAAAAAAGATGATCAGAGCCAGGGGTGTTTCTGGAAAATGAGTAATAAGATCAGTGGACCCTTAAACGACGACCCTACATCCTGAATGTGATCTTTAGATTTTTAACACCCATTTCAAGTAGTCCAGGCTTCCGAACATGTTTCTAATGTCATTGTTTCATAAGCCCAAGGTATCCAAAGAGCAAAAACTACAGAAAATACTGACGCCAGTCAATGCAGCCCAAATGAAAAGGAATTAGTCATTTCCTTAACTTCCTGATCAAAATGGTCTTTAAACTGGGCTCTATTTACTTGACAGCAATCTATGTTACAGCATTACCCAAAGGCAAAAGGAACACATATTAGCCATGATTTCCTCATCCTCAGCCTGCCATGTTAAGAGATCTGTGCCAGAGCAGGAATTAAGACTAGTTTCTGGAATTGTGTTACCACATATAGTCCTGAGGCTGGTATTCACAAAAGGGGCCAGTCAGAAATTTCCAGCATATTTAAAGCTGATGAAAACCACATATGTGTACTGTATATGTAAGACAAATACTTAGAGTAAATATATGCACCTTCAGCTCTGAATAATGTCCTGTATTTCAACAATGGTCTATGCACAGATGACAAAGTATTTAGAAAGGATACAAAATAGCAAATATCTACAGAAACAATGGTTACTACCTAGGTCTCTCATTTCCTTATCAATAAAAACTTTTATTCTTTTCAGGAATGAAATTTTAGAGAGATTATTCTGTGAGTTCTAGAAAAGGCCTCTTCCATACCACGGTTATGAGCTCTTTTGCTTATAAACCACTCTGGGTGTGTCTACTTCTCTTGTGTCTTTATAAACATATCACAATGTTTGCTAAATGAAAGAACAGTTTATACCCAAAATAAACACCTTTGTTATGCTCTCACCACCATTTTCTTCAGACTGGGGGGGGCGGTGCGGGCGGAACCCTCAGTGTCATTATTTTTAAACTTTTCCAGGTTCTTAAGGTCTCCAATGAACTGCCAATTTATATGCTGCCAATAGTCTGCTAACATTGAAAACATCTGTTGTTCATTTCCATTGATAAAGTGGTTCATAAGACTGCAACTCTGACTCTACAACGTTAATAAGAGAGCAGAATTAAATACACAAAAAATCTGTTTTAAGAAACAGACTCAAAGACATAGAAAACAAACTTATGGTTACTAAAGAGGGGAGGCAGGAGAGGGATAAATTAGGAGCTTGGGATTAACAGATACACACTTCTTTTTCTTTTTTTTTTTAACATCTTTATTGGAGTATAATTGCTTTACAATGGTGTGTTAGTTGCTGCTGTATAACAAAGTGAATCAGCTATATATACAGCTACATCCCCATATCTCCTCCCTCTTGCGTCTCCCTTCAGCCTCCCTATGAGACCCCTCTAGCTGGACACAAAGCACGGAACTTATCTCCTGTGCTATGCAGCTGCTTCCCACTAGCTATCTATTTTACATTTGGTAGTGTATATATGTCCATGCCACTCTCTCACTTTGTCCCAGCTTACCCTTCCCCCTCCCCGAGTCCGCAAGTGCATTCTCTACGTCTGCGTCTTTATTCCTGTCCTGCCCCTAGGTTCTTCAGAACCTTTTTTGGTTTGTTTTAGATTCCATACATATGTGTTAGCATACGGTATTTCTTTTTCTGACTTACTTCACTCTGTATGACAGTCTCTAGGTCCATGCAACTCACTACAAATAACTCAATTTCATTTCTTTTTATGGCTGAGATATTCCATTGTATATATGTGCCACATCTTCTTAATCCATTCATCTGTCGATGGACACCTAGATTGCTTCCATGTCCTGGCTATTGTAAATAGAGCTGCAGTGTACATGGTGGTACAAGACTCTTTCTGAATTATGGTTTTCTCAGAGTATATGCCCAGTAGTGGGGGGTTGCTGGGTTGTATGGTAGTTCTACTTTTAGTTTCTTAAGGAACCGCCATACTGTTCTCCATAGTGGTTGTATCAATTTACATTCCCACCAACAGTGCAAAGGGTTCCCTTTTCTCCACACCCTCTCCAGCATTTGTAGATTTTTTGATGATGGCCATTCTGACTGGTGTAAGGTGATACCTCATTGTAGTTTTGATTTGCATTTCTCTAATGATTAGTGATGTTGAGCATCCTTTCATATGTTTGTTGGCAATCTGTATATCTTCTTCGGAGGAATGTCTATTTAGGTATTCGGCCCATTTTTGGATTGGGTTGTTTTTTTGATATTAAGCTGCATGAGCTGCTTGTATACTTTGGTGATTAATCCTTTGTCAGTTGCTTCACTTGCAACTATTTTCTCCCATTCTGAGGGTTGTCTTTTGGTCTTGTTTATGGTTTCCTTTGCTGTGCAAAAGCTTTTAAGTTTCATTAGGTCCCATTTGTTTATTTTTGTTTTTATTTCCATTTCTCTAGGAGGTGGGCCAGAAAGGATCTTGCTGTGATTTATGTCATAGAGTGTTCTGCCTATGTTTTCCTCCAAGGGTTTTATAGTGACTTGCCTCACATTTAGGTCTTTAATCCATTTCGAGTTTATTTTTGGCTATGGTGTTAGGGAGTGTTCTAATTTCATTCATTAAAAAAAAACATTTATTTATTATCTTTGGCTGTGTTGTGTGTTCACTGATGCACGCAGGCTTTCTCTAGTTGCAGAGAGTGGGGGCTACTCTTTGTTGCGGTGTGTGGGCTTCTCATCGTGGTGTCTTCTATTATTGCGGAGCACGGGCTTAGGTGCGCTGGCTCAGTAGTTGTGGCGCAAGGGCTTAGTTGCTCCGTAGCATGTGGGATCTGCCTGGACGAGGGCTCGAACCCATGTCCTCTGCATTGGCAGGTGGATTCTTAACCACTGCGCCACCAAGGAAGTCCCTAATTTCATTCTTTTACATGTAGCTGTCCAGTTTTCCCAGCACCACTTATGGAAGAGGCTGTTTTTCTCCATTGTATATTCTTGCCTCCTTTATCAAAGATAAGGTAACCATATGTGCATGGGTTTATCTCTGGACTTTCTATCGTGTTCCATTTATCTATATTTATCTATATTTATCTATATTTCTGGTTTTGTGCCAGTACCATACTGTCTTGATTACTGTAGCTTTGTACTATAGTCTGAAGTCAGGGAGCCTGATTCCTCTAGCTCCGTTTTTCTTTCTCAAGATCGCTTTGGCTATTCGGGATCGTTTGAGTTTCCATACAAATTGTGAAATTTTTTATTCTAGTTCTGTGAAAAATGCCATTGGTAATTTGATAGGGATTGCACTGAATATGTAGATTGCTTTGGGTAGTATAGTCATTTTCACAACATTGAGTCTTCCAATCCAAGAATATGGTATATCTCTCCATCTGTTTGTATCATCTTTAATTTCTTTCATCAGTGTCTAATAGTTTTCTGCATACAGCTCTTTTGTTTCCTTAAGTAGGTTTATTCCAGGTATTTTACTCTTTTTGTTGCAGTGGTAAATGAGAGTGTTTCCATAATTTCTCTTTCAGATTTTTCATCATTAGTGTATAGGAATACAATAGATTTCTGTGCCTTAATTTTGTATCCTGCTACTTTACCAGATTCGTTGATTAGCTCTAGTAGTTTTCTGGTAGCATCTTTAGGATTCTCTATGTATAGTATCACAAGGAAGTCCCTAATTTCATTCTTTTACATGTAGCTGTCCAGTTTTCCCAGCACCACTTATGGAAGAGGCTGTTTTTCTCCATTGTATATTCTTGCCTCCTTTATCAAAGATAAGGTAACCATATGTGCATGGGTTTATCTCTGGACTTTCTATCGTGTTCCATTTATCTATATTTATCTATATTTATCTATATTTCTGGTTTTGTGCCAGTACCATACTGTCTTGATTACTGTAGCTTTGTACTATAGTTGTAGAGGAAATGGTTTCAGTTTTTCACCACTGAGAATGATATTGGCTGTGGGTATGTCATATATGGCCTTTATTATGTTGAGGTAAGAGATCGCTTTGGCTATTCGGGATCGTTTGAGTTTCCATACAAATTGTGAAATTTTTTATTCTAGTTCTGTGAAAAATGCATATGGTTTTTCTCCTTCAGTTTGATAATTTGATGTATCACATTGATTGATATACATATATTGAAGAATCCTTGAAGAATCCTTGCATTCCTGGGATAAACCCCACTTGATCATGGTGTATGATCCTTTGAATGTGCTGTTGGATTCTGTTTGATAGTATTTTGTTGAGGATTTTTGCATCTTTGTTCATCAGTGATGTTGTCCTGTAGTTTTCTTTCTTTGTGACATCTTTGTCTGGTTTTGGTATCAGGGTGATGGTGGCCTCGTAGAATGAGTTTGGGAGTGTTCCTCCCTCTGCTATATTTTGGAAGAGTTTGAGAAGGATAGGTGTTAGCTCTTCTCTAAATGTTTGATAGAATTTGCCTGTGAAGCCATCTGGTCCTGGGCTTTTGTTTGTTGGAAGATTTTTAATCACAGTCTCAATTTCAGTGCTTGAGATTAGTCTGTTTATATTTTCGACTTCATCCTGGTTTGGTCTCGGAAGGTTGTGCTTTTCTAAGAATTTGTCCATTTCTTCAAGGTTGTCCATTGTATTGGCACATAGTTGCTTGTAGTAACCTCTCATGATCCTTTGTATTTCTGCAGTGTCCGTTGTTACTTCTCCTTTTTCATTTCTAATTCTGTTGATTTTAGTCTTCTCCCTTTCTTCTTGATGAGTCTGGCTAATGGTGTACCAATTTTGTTTATCTTCTCAAAGAACCAGCTTTTAGTTTTATTGATCTTTGCTATCGTTTCCTTCATTTCTTTTT
>NC_041222.1:36284193-36284785 GCF_002837175.3 Physeter macrocephalus
ATCTGATCTTTATGATTTCTTTCCTTCTGCTAACTTTGGGGTTTTTTTGTTCTTCTTTCTCTAATTGCTTTAGGCGTAAGGTTAGGTTGTTTATTTGAGATTTTTCTTGTTTCTTGAGGTAGGATTGTATTGCTATAAACTTCCCTCTTAGAACTCCTTTTGCTGCCTCCCATAGGTTTTGGGTTGTACTATTTTCAATGTCATTTGTTTCTAGGTATTTATTGATTTCCTCTTTGATTTCTTCAGTGATCTCTTGGTTATTTAGTAGCGTACTTTTTAGCCTCCATGTCATTGTATTTTTTACTGTTTTTTTCCTGTAATTGATATCTAGTATTGTTTTACTGCTGATTTCCCCTTTTATGGCTGTTAGCATTTGCCTTATGTATTGAGGTGCTCCTATGTTGGGTGCATAAATATTTACAATTGTTATATCTTCTTCTTGGATTGATCCCTTGATCAGTATGCAGTATCTTTCTTTGTCTCTTGTAATAGTCTTTATTTTAAAGTCTATTTTGTCTGATATGAGAATTGCTACTCCAGCTTTCTTTTGATTTCCATTTGCATGGAATACCTTTTTCCATCCCCTCACTTT
>NC_041222.1:36284898-36336984 GCF_002837175.3 Physeter macrocephalus
TTTTGGGTTTGGTATTGTAGGTCTTTTCCTTCTCTTGTGTTTCCTGCCTAGAGAAGTTCCTTTAGCATTTGTTGTAAAGATGGTTTGGTGTTGCTGAATTCTCTTAGCTTTTGCTTGTCTGTAAAGGTTTTAATTTCTCAGTCAAATCTGAATGAGATCCTTGCTGGGTAGAGTAATCTTGGTTGTAGGTTTTTCCCTTTCGTTACTTTAAATATGTCCTGCTGCACCCTTTTGGCTTGCATAGTTTCTGCTGAGAAACCGGCTGTTAACCTTATAGGAATTCCCCTATATGTTATTTGTTGCTTTTCCCTTGCTGCTTTTAATATATTTTCTTTGCATTTAATTTTTGATAATTTGATTGATATGTGTCTTGGCATGTTTCTCCTTAGATTTATCCTCTATGGGACTCTCTGCGCTTCCTGGACATGATTGACTATTTCTGTTCCCATATTAGTGGTTTTCAACTATAATCTCTTCAAATATTTTCTCAGTCCCTTCCTTTTCCTCTTCTGCTTCTGGGACCCCTATAATTCGAATGTTGGTGCATTTAATGTTGTCCCCAAGGTCTCTGAGACTGTCCTCAATTCTTTTCTTTCATTTTTCTTTATTCTGCTCTGCAGTAGTTATTTCTACTATTTTATCTTCCAGGTCACTTATCCGTTCTTCTGCCTCAGTTATTCTGCTATTGATTCCTTCTAGAGAATTTTAAATTTCATTTATTATGTGGTTCATTGTTTCTTGCTTCCTCTTTAGTTCTTCTAGGTCATTGTTAAATGTTTCTTGCATTTTCTCTATTCTATTTCCAAGATTTTGGATCATCTTTACTATCATTATTCTGAATTCTTTTTCAGGTAGACTGCCTATTTCCTCTTCATTTGTTTGGTTGGGTGGGTTTTTACTTTGCTCCTTCAGCTGCTGTGTATTTCTCTGTCTTCTCATTTTGCTTAACTTACTGCATTTGGGGTCTCCTTTTTGCAGGCTGAAGTTTTGTAGTTCTCATTGTTTTAGGTGTCTGCCGCCAGTGGGTAAGGTTCGTTCAGTGGGTTGTGTAGGCTTCCTGGTGGAGGGGACTGGTGCCTGTGTTCTGGTTTATGAGTCTGGATCTTGTCTTTCTGGTGGGCAGGACCATGTCTGGTGATGTGTTTTGGGGTTTCTGTGAACTTATTATGATTTTAGGCAGCCTCTCTGCTAATGGGTGGGGTTGTGTTCCTGTCTTGCTAGTTGTTTGGCATGGTGTGTCCAGCACTGTAGCTTGCTGGTCGTTGAGTGGAGGTGGGTCTTAGCGTTGAGATGGAGGTCTCTGGGAGAGCTTTCGCCGTTTCATATTACGTGGGGCTGGGTGGTCTCTTGTGGACCAATGTCCTGAACTTGGCTCTCCCACCTAAGAGGCTCAGGCCTGACACCCGGCCAGAGCACCAAGACCCTGTCAGCCACACGGCTCAGAAGAAAAGGAAGAAAAAAAAGCAAAGAAAGAAAAATAAATAAATAAATAAAGTTATTAAAGTAAAATTTTTTAATTATTAAAAATAAAAAAGTAATAAGAAAGAAGAGAGCAACCAAACCAATAAACAAATCCACCAATGATAACAAGTGCTAAAACTATACTAAGAAAAAAAAAAGCAACAGACAGAACCCTAGGACAAATGGTAAAAGGAAAGCTATACAGACAAAATCACACAAGAAGCATACACATACACACTCACAAAAAGAGAAAAAAAATATATATATATACAATAAAAGGAAGAGAGCAACCAAATCAATAAACAAATCTACCAATGATAATAAGCTCTAAATACTAAACTAAGATAAACATAAACTAGAAACAAATTAGATGCAGAAAGCAAACCCCAAGTCTACAGTTGCTTCCAAATCCACCACCTCAATTTTGGGATGATTCATTGTCTGTTCAGGTATTCCACAGATGCAGGGTACATAAAGTTGATTGTGGAGATTTAATCCACTGCTCCTGCGGCTGCTGGGAGAAATTTCCCTTTCTCTTCTTTGTTCACACAGCTCCTGTGGTTCACCTTTGGATTTGGCCCTGCCTCTGCATGTAGGTCGCCTGTGGGGGCTGTAGCTGATGCCGGGGGAGGGAGGGATACAGAATGTAGGGTGAGCCTGCAGGGGCAGAGGTTGGCATGATGTTGCAATAGCACACCATGTGTTCTCCCAGGGAACTTTTCTCTGGATAACGGGACCCTGGCAGTGGCGGGCTGCACAGGCTCCCAGAGGGGAGTGGATAGTGACCTGTGCTCTCACACAGGCTTCTTGGTGGCTGCAGCAGCAGCGTTAGTGTTTCATGCACATCTCTGGTGTCCGCGCTGATAGCCGTGACTCACACCCATCTCTGGAGCTTGTTTAGGCAGTGCTCTGAATCCCCTCTCCTTGTGCACCCCAAAACAATGGTCTCTTGCCTCTTAGGCAGGTCCAGGCTTTTTCCCGGACTCCCTCCTGGCTAGCTGTGGTGCCAGACCCCCTTCAGGCAGTCTTCCCGCAGCCAACTCCAGTCCTCTCCCTGGGATCTGACCTCCAAAGCCAGAGTCTCAGCTCCCAGCCCCCACCCGCCACGGCCGGCGGGTGAGCAGACAAGCCTCTCAGGCTGGTGAGTGCTTGTCGGCACCAATCCTCTGTGCGGGAATCTCTCCGCTTTGCCCTCTGCACCCCTGTTGCTGCGCTCTCCTCCATGGCTCTGAAGCTTCCCCCATGCCACCACCCGTCTCCGCCAGTGAAGGGGCTTCTTAGTGTGCGGAAGCTTTTCCCCCTTCACAGCTCCCTCCCAGAGGTGCAGGTCCCATCCCTATTCTTTTGTCTGTGTTTTTTTTTTTTTTCTTTTGCCCTACCCAGGTATGTGGGGAGTTTCTTGCCTTGTAGGAAGTCTGAGGTCTTCTGCCAGTGTTCAGTAGGTGTTCTGTAGGAGTTGTTCCACATGTAGATGTATTTTTGATGTATCTGTGGGGAGGAAGGTGATCTCCACATCTTACCACACCACCATCTTGAAGGTTCCCCCTACACTACTTTATGTAAACTAAACAACAAGGTCCTACTGTATAGCACAGGGAACAATATGCAAAGTCTTGTAATAACCTATAATGGAAAAGAATCTGAAAAATAATTTATATATATTCTGTATACCAGAAACTAACACAACATTGTAAGTCAACTATACTTCAATAAAAATAAATAAAATAAAAATAAATAAAATTAAAAAAATCTGTTTTATAGACAAATTCAGAAACATTTCTAGTTAGCTGACTAAAGTGTAACAATATGCTTGGAAGTCTTTGCAAAATTTGGAGTCAAAAAGCTCTAAGAAATGGAAAAAAAAATAGAATCATTACCCTCTTAAGTGGACATAGAACTGACATGTACTAGATTCTTAGTATGGCCAAGCATTGTACTAATCCCTTTATATGAACTAGCTTCATTTAAGAGTCAGAACAATTACTGGAGAGAGGTACTTTTATCAACTGCTTTTAACAGCTAAATAACATGAGACGTAGCCTAGGTAACCTTCCAAAGGTCAAACAGGTGGTCAATAGTAGAATTAGGATTCAACACCAAGCAGCCCTATGGTCTATAGAAATTCTTCTGTTAAAAGTTGAAACAAAAAGGGCTCAGGGGAGGGCAAAACACTGCAGACTCAGATAAGGAGCAGATTAGGAGTGGATATTGGACAATATAGCTCCAGTAAAGAAATTCAAATAATAGAAGTCTCACTGGTCTTAGCACTGTGATCAGTGCATTCAAGTGACAAGGCGGAACCTAGCTGGATAAGACTTTAGAGGCCTTCTAATGTTTCCTTACTCCACTTACTGCAACATATCTTTTAGCAAATCATCAGTTTCTATTTGAACAGTTTCAATGACAGGGAGCTCACTTCTTTACTGACGAGCCAATGACGTGTTGGTAAATCAGTTCTTTGAAAAGAAAATCTCTTATTTCTAGTGTTTGCCAATTTCCACGGTGTAAATACTCACATCATTGCCAGTTTTAAGCTACCATGCTTGCAGAATTCCTGAATGTGTAACAGTAAGCTTTCATGAGCTGTTGGAAGGTCATCCAGCACACCACAGGGAACAGCTCACTCCATTTTTAGTCCTGCTCCATTTCTGATGAAGTCATCACTTCCCATAGGTCTGCCATCTGCTTCTCAGTACAGCTGAGCCTTGAACCATGCAGGGGTTAGAGGCGCTGACCCTCCACGCGGTTGAAAATGCACATATAACTGACAGCCAGCCACCTGTATGCATGGTTCCTCTGTATCTGCCTTTCCCCATCACAGATTCAACCAACTGCGAACTGTGTAGTACTATAGTATCTACTACTGAAAAAAATTCCACATATAAGTAAACTGGTGCAGTTCAAACCTGTGCTATTCAAGGGTCAACCACACTTGAGAACCACTGGGAAGTACCTAGGATTAGTTGTCCCCTTTGCAGTTTCAGACAATAGTGTTATTCTCTCTTGCACTTCTTTGGAGAAGATCTTTTTTAACCTTTCGTTCTCAGGGCTACCTGAAGCAACTGGACTTTGAGCTTTTGTGAGCCCATAAGCTGATGGGCTCTCCTCGGGATCTATGAAGTAGAGATTTTGTGACCCCAAAACTGAAGATGCCTTCACAGATTTTAGAAAATCTAAATTAAGCTAGGGAAGTTCTCAGACATTTACTACTATATTTATGGGCCACTTTGATGGACTTCAAAACCTTTGTTCAGACATTTACTATTATATTGATGGGCCACTTTGATGGACTTCAAAACCTTTGTTATCACACACATTAAAAAAAACAGATATCCCTGGCCAAAATAGATCCAGTGTACATTTATCCAAGAATGATTACTCAACTTACGAACTTTCCAGAATTTCCAAGGACGCCCAGTACGTTTCAACACCACAAAACTCAGCATAGCAGGCAAAGGATACTAGCTAGGAGAATCAGGCAGAGGAAAGGTTAAATTCCATCTCTGCTACCTCCCAGTTGTATGACTTTGTCTAGTTACCTAAATTCTTAAAAGCTGATTTGTAGTTTGAATGCAGAGAATTGCTATGAAGGTTGAAGAAGACAAAATATGTAACAAATGGATGCCTCCACATTCATAGCAGGCATCAGTGTTCCTAATAGTTTACAGAAGATGACTTGGTTTAAAAAAAAAAAAAGGAGAAATAGATTACTACAAAATAATGAGATGATGATTCTCTTCATTATCTGGAGAGATAGGTTGGGTAAACTTGAAAGGGCAATTCATCCTTGTAAGGATAGCTAGGATGATTTGAATATTTTACATTTGTGGCTGGGGGTCTCAGCTGGTGGTTGGAGATCAGGGATGGGGTGTAGGAGAAGAGAACAGTGTCCAATTATTTTCTGGCACATCGGTCAAATGACCTCCTATGAATCACCATGTTTTACTCCTAAGTATTTATACCAGTATTCCAACTTTGTTAGAACCATGGAGCACATCTACCATAATATAATTTTGACAGAAGATCATTTCTCACAAAATTTTAAGGATATCCCACTTAATACCAAAGAAACATCAGAAAATAGAAAATGTTAGAAGAAAGGCTGTTGTACAAAATATGTCCAAATAGAGGATAATGAGAATAAATCCAGTTCCTAAAATTCTACTCATAACTGAGCATCAAAAAATTGAGGCAGTATAGTCAACAGATCTTTGACAAAGGAGCAAAGGCAATATAATGGACTTAAGATAGTCCCTTCAACAAATGGTGCTGTAGCAAGTGGACATCCACATGCAAAAAAGAAAAAAAAAGAATCTAGACATAGACCTTCCACCTTCCACAAGAATTAACTCAAAATAGCTCATAGACCTAAATATAAAATGCAAGACTAAAAAAAACTTCTAGAAGATAACAAAGGAGAAAACCTAGATGATCTTGGGTATGGTGATGACTTTTTAGATACGACACTGAAGACAATGCATGAAAGAAGTAACTGAAAAGCTAGACTTCATTAAAATTTAAAACTTCTGCTCTGTGAAAGACAATGTCAAGAGAATGAGAGGACAAGCCACAGAATGGGAGAAAATATTTGCAAAAGATAAAGGAATGTTATCCAAAATGTACAAAGTACTCTTAAACTCAACAATAAGAAAATAACCCAATTAAAAAATGGGCCAGTGACCTTAACAGACACCTCACTGAAGAAGATGATATACAGAAGGTAAATAAGCATATGAAAAGATGTTCCAAATCATATGTCAGCAGAGAAGTGTAGATTTAAACACCTATTAGAATGGCCAAAATCCAGAACAATGACACCACCAAATGTTGGCGAGGATGTGAAGCAACAGGAACTCTCATTCATTGCTGGTGGGAATTTAAAAAAATGGTACAGTCACTTTGGAAGATTGCTTGGCAGTTTCTTACAAAACTAAACAATACTCTTAACCATACAATCCAGCAATTGTGCTCCTTGGCGTTTACCCAAAGGAGTTGAAAATTTATGTCCACACAAAATCCTGCAAAGGGATATCTATAGCAGCTTTATTCATAACTGCCAAAACTTGGAAGCAATCAAGATGCCCTTCAGTAGGTGGATAAATAAACTGTGGTGCCACAGAAAATGAAATATTATTCAGTACTAAAAAGCAATGCTCTAACAAGCCAGGAAAAGACATGGAGGAACCTTAAATGCATATGACTAAGTAAAAGAAGCCAATCTGAAAAGGCTAAAAACTGTATGATTCCAACTATATGACATTCTGGAAAAGGCAAAACTATGGAGAAAGTAAAAAGATAAGTGGTTACCAGGGATTGAGGATCAGGGGATAAATAGGCAGAGCACAAAGAATTTTTAGGGCAGTGGAAATGCTCTGTATGAAACTAGAATGATGAATACATGTCATTGTACATGTGTCCAAACCCACAGAATGTACAACAGTAAGAGTGAACCCTACTGTAAACTATACATCTAGGGTGTATGGTGTGTCAATGTAGGTTCATCAGCTGTGACAAATGGACCACTCTGGAGGTAGATATTGATACTGAGGGAGGCTGTGTATGTGTTGGGGTAGGTGGTATATGGGAAATCTCTGTACCTTCCCCTCCATTTTGCTGTGAAGTTAAAGTTTCTCTTTAAAAAATTTGTCTTTTAAAAGAAAAGGAATTTCACAGAGCAGCCAAAGGGTAACTGGATGATCTATGAATTTAGTTTAGTGGACCACATTTCTCTCATTAGTAAATTTTGTGATCCTCTTTGAATCTTTCCAACCCTAACACATTTTGAATTAGAAACTTTCAGTCCTAAAAACATTTAACAAAGTAAAACCAATAAGCCAACAAAAAAATCTTGTTTCCTTTAAGGAATCTCTACATGTCTTGTCTTAGTGTTTGCAGAATTGGTTTCAGCTATATTACCCAGCCATGTTGCTAAAGGGTAATCAGTCCCTGAAACTTACTGGATATTTCTGAGACACTAAGATCAAGCTTACCTTTACATGTATGCACATTGCAGGTGCCACGGTTCTAACCATTCTCAAATTACTCAGATTCAAAAATTGAGTCAGGTTCTGGAAATCTGGGTCTGAAACCACATATCCTTCTCTCCTGTTTCCTTCAATTTTCACAGCACCTTGCAGTTCAGGCCATTGGCTCTGCTCCAATACTTTTAATCTTTCTAACCTAGTTTAGGCTTTCAATCTATCCTGGCATTAAAACAGTTTTATCAAGCACTTACTATATTCTGGCTATTATACTAGCCAGAGCAATGTCACTATGCTCAAGTCCTTGAAGTCCAGTCTGTGTGACAGACAAACAAGGAATTTTTATTTAAAATTTTTTTTTTACAAAAACACAAGTATTATAACAGGGGTTCTCAGGGTACTGTGGGAACATGGAACCCAGTCAGGGGGAAGCGTGGGAAGGCTGAGAGCACTTCCGAGAGAAAATGACATCTAAGCTCCCAAATATGAGTTGACTAGCCAGAGGGCAAGCAGGGGATAAAGAGGATGTGTTTATTTTCGATAAGGGTATGGAATAATCAAAGAGAGACTGGAGTGTTAAAAGAACTGAAAGAAATTCAGTACAGCTGGAGGACACAGATGCAAGAGGTGGGGGAGATGAGAAAAATGGAAAGAGATGAGACTGGAGAGGTAGGCAGGGGCCAGACTGTAAATGTTCCTATAAGCCATGTTTTTTTAAAAAAAATTTGAACTTTATCATAATTTGATGAAAAATCATGTAAGGGTTTTAAGATAGGGATTGGCATGGTTTGGATGCCTAAAGTGCATCTCAAACTTAATTCCCAAGAAAAACACTTGATCTCCACCTGCTCTGACCCCTGCAAAGCCGCTCATGCCCAGGGTTCTCAGTCTCCCCCACACCAGAGCATCTGTAGCTGCTCTCCTTCTCTATAAACACCCATCAGCGAATCCTTCCAAACAGCTCTTGAACCTGACCTCGTCCCACCATCTTCACGGCCCCAAACCGATTCAAGCTACTATCATCTCCTATTCCTCTACAGTCTATTTTCCATACAATAGTAAGAGTGATCATTGTAAACTATGTCAGAGTTATTCTCAATAAATCTTCCCAATAATTCCCAATGACTTTCCCTCACGCTTTCAATAATACCCCATGTCCATTCCATGGCCTACAAAGGGCTCATGACCTGATTTGGAGCCATCTCCCTGACCTCTTGCCCCACCCCTCTCATCTTTCACTCACTGCCCTCCACCACACTATCCTGTCCCATCCCAACCCACTGTCATCTCAAGGCCTTGACACTTGCTATTCTCCCACACGAGGATGTTCTTCCTCGGGTATCCACATGGCTGCCTCTCTTATGCTCAAATATCACCTCCTAAGAGAGGCTCTTCCTAGTAAACCTATCTGAAAGAGCATTCTGTGTCATTCTCCACCCTTGACTCTGATTGCCTTTTCTTCATAGCATTCATAACTACTATATTATCTATCAATTTGTCTCTTTATTGTTTGTCTCCCACACTGGACTGTAAACTCTGTGAAGGCAATCACTTTGCCTTATTTATTTCTGTATTCACACTAACACACAGAAGTTCAATAATTATATACCAATTAAATGAACAGACTGGGTTTTAAAAAGTCATTGTGTGTCCTCCAGAACATAAAGGAAAGCATGGAGACCAATTAATTGGGAGACAGCTCTAGTGACTGAGCAATGACAGTGGTCGAGATTAGTGGGACCATGGAAACTACAGTATTTGATATACAGCAGGCATTCTTCGTATTTGTTGATAATGACAGTGAATGGGTATGGTGAGAGAAGAGAGAGGAATCAAGAATGATCAAATATCTGGCTTGGACTATAGAGCAGAGGATAGGGTCACTTACTGAGAAAAGAAACACGGGAAGAGGAAAAAATTTGCCTGGAGAATGAAAATATTGAGCTCAGTTTAGAAACATGGGAATTTAAATAACATCCAAGCAGGAGTTGCCTGTAGCAACTGGATATGTGGATCTAAAGTTTCTTTCTGCCCAGACCCACGAGTGAAGTCTTCCTAAAATTTTGGCATCGTGCTGTTATTTCCCACCTCAAATCTTCTTCTCATCTATAAAGCACTAACGTTTTCGCCTCTGAGTTGCTCCACAATCTGGCAATGAACATGCACTGTCTAGTGCCACTTGTTGCCCCAAGTTCAAAAATCCCTAAGGGTAGCATACAGTGTATAAATTTGATGGTCTTAGCAAATTCAAGGTCATGACCACGTGTGGCTGAGAGCAAAAATGGCTACAATTCTCCACGGCTCCCTGTGCTCATGGCACATGTAATCCTTCCCGTGAAGCAAGGAGGTTTTTCTTCACCCTTTGATTCTGGGCAGACCTGGTGACTTGCTTTGGCCAAAACAGTGTAGCAGAAGTAACAGTGACCCATTTCCACACTTCCCACACCCTTTCGCTTATAATCCTTCCTGGCTGCCATGTGAACAAGCCAAGGTAACCCGCTAGAAGATGGGAGATCACATGGAACACATAAAACTGTCCTGGCTAAACCCACACTAGACTAGCTAGCCCCCAGCTGACCTAGAATGGCTCACAGATGCATTCGCGAGCCAACATGATACCAGACAACTGTCCAGCTGAGTTCAGCCCAAATTTTGGACATGCAGAATCATAAATCTAATAAAGAGCTCTTGTCTTAAACCACAAAATTTTGGGGATGATCTTCACACAGCAAAAACTAACTAACATACGAGGTTATAAGCCTGAGGGAAGTAAGTCAAACCAGAAAGACAGGAAAAAAAAAATCAGCGAATCAAGGTGAAATAGCTTATCAAGAAGAGAAGAACTGGCTGTATAATTGAGGAGGAAGAGCAGTAAGGACACTTAATGTATCAAACACACAATTCTAAAGCAAATTCTAAGATCCCTGTGATTCATTCGCTTCGTGGGAAGCCCAGTGTTTTCCTGCTCATCCCGTCCAGCCCTCATATCAGCAATTTCTGATTGTATATAGGTTTTATCTTCTCAATGAAATTATAAGCCACTTTTAATAATGAAGTCTGTATTATGCATCTTTATAACCTCTAGAGTTCATAGTAAAAATACTCAACAGTTAATGAATTGATATTTATTCAAGAGAGAAGGCAGAAGTAAATTCTGAGATAAAATGCAGAAGATAATTTACATAGTTAAGACGTAAATGCAGGTAATAGAAAAGGTTCAAATAAGATCTACAAATCTTTGCCTTCCGCTCATGGCTCATAATAGGGCACCTGCTTATTCAACTTTACCAACAAAAAGATTCAAGAAGTAACATAGGAAATGTGCAAGGGCCAAATAATTACATAAGGAAAAAGAACATTCATTTAGGGGTACTGGTTATGCTAACGCCCCGCTAATAATGCTCAACACTCCTGGCGGAAGATGTGACAAGAGATGCAACACGGTGACACATGAACTATTATCCCCTTACAGGCCTGGTGGGAAATGTCTCCTGGCTGGAAAGGAATTCAGGGGTACAGGTCTGTTTCCTTTGGAACAATACAGGGCATGATGGAAGTAAACACTTCTTGACTCTTCTCTGGTTTCCGGTCAATGGCTCAATTTTAATACTCTTTCCTTGTAGGTCACGCAGTAAATTCTTCCATGAGTTGAGGAGAAACTCCGTGTTACCAAATGACTTTTCCTGACTATGAATCAAGCACCAATTATTCCTAATATACCATTCTTTCCCCAAATTGTGCAATTAGTAAATTAGTAAGTTGTGTTTCTTTAGGGATGATCTCAATTGAAATTTTTCCTTAAGTGCCTATAAAGCCAAGAAATAATTCCTACAATGGAGCTCATGAAAATGAATTTGAGAGGCAACTGAGCTGCATTATTTAATAATTATGCAAACATTAGCAAGAAGCAAACTTCACTCCTTCTAAAATGTAACTTCTTTGCTTATATTGTTTACAAAACTCTGCTTGCATAGAACTCTTCACTCTCTTGTCTCCTCCTTTAGGTATAAATCTGACTACAGTTAGAAAAATAATGAAGAACTAGGAATAAACCTATATAAGATCTTCCCAAACCTTCAATCATTCTGCCATTCGGTGGTCAGGTTTTGACCACATAATCATTTTCTCTTAAATAGCTGGATGGGTGGATGGACAAATGGACAAATGGACAGAAGGATAGATGAATGAACAAAGAATGAATGGACAGAGAAGCAAACAGACAATACATGCAGGTTACTTCCAAGTCCTATTATATTTCAGTTTTATTTTCAAATTTCTGTTGAAGGATGTGTACCTTTCCAGGACCCTGCAGAACTTCTGAACAGTAAAAGCCACTTCTTCTTCTCTGAGTCAACTCCTCAAACGTCCATAGATTAGATGCTCCCAAAGGATATTTTCAATCAAGACCAAGTCACAGAATGAAACATATGTAGGAGGAAGAGGATACAGGGGAATGGAAGAGGGAGAGAGGGTCAAATCCACATGACAGTGAAGCTGTGCATATTCAAGCTAGGTCCAGAGCTGTTAGATAGCTCATCCCTTTCCAGAACAAGAACTACTTGAACTTTCCTAATAGAACATATTTAATGTATTTAACGTTAACATAGAGAGCAGCATAAATTTGGTTTAAATATTAACAGTGGTTCCCCTAATTTTTGTTTCAAAAAAGGACACTGAAGTAGATATGCTTAAAAGGACAAAAAAGATGCGTTAGTCTGTTGGAATGATATATAAAAATTAATGGGATATGGAATTTCAAACAGTCTTTTCAGATTTTAACTTTGTTTCTCTCTGGATATATGAGATTATTGACTCAACTTCCTGAAAGTTCTGAAGGGTTTTCACCATGCCCTCTAATACATCATTACCTCAAATACATTAGTTCTATAAGAAACCTGTAATAACTGTGGTATAGAAACTCTGAGAAGAGGGAATAATACTATCAGTGTGTCAAAATTCTTATTCTTAAAATTAAGTGATCATATCAGAAGAGATAGGGTAGGCAAAGCTCACATGGTCATGATGGGTCACAGACAAAATGTGAGTTCACTTTTGCTTTCCTGTCAACACAATAGCCCACTTGGACACCCATGAATCTTTCCTTTTTCCTGGTGACATGAATTCTTCAGGTATAATCTAGTCTTTACGTTTTTATAAAATTAAAGAAGAGGTCTGATACTTATAATGGACCAAAAAATAAATGTCTTCTTAGAAAAAGGGAGAAATTCCTTAGTATCAATAAATGTGGTTTATACTATCAACTTTTTCTTTTTCCTATATAGTACAAATGAACGACCCCAAAACTTAATGTCTGAAAAAAAATAATTATTATGGCTCATAGTTCTACGGGTTGGCAGGGCTCAGCTGGGTGGTTCTCCCTTGGGGCCTCCCATGCAGTTGCAGTCAGATATCCACCGGGGCTAGATGCATCTGAAGGCTTGACTGACATGGAAGTTTAAGATGGCTTCTTCATTCATATGAACAGCTGGAGAATTTTCACCCTTCTGTGTAAGATTCAGTTATTAATGCATACTTGCCCCAGTTGAGTTATCTGCAAGTCCTTCTGAATAACATATATCTGTTATATAATGATTTCTATCCCATAATAGCTAGAGGAATATTAGTTCCATTACCATTTCTCTATATCTGTTAACTGTCAAAACATTTCATTCATTCACTTATGTTTTATTAGTTTGTTTTTAATTTTCCGATGCTAATTATATGCTTTCTAGATGCTGAGCCTACATCAGGGAATGAGAAAACACACAGTCTGGCCTTCACAAAGTTTACATTCAAGTTGGAGTAGATAAATAATAAATAGACAAATGAGACAAACAATATAATTAGAGATTATGGTAATAATTATAAAGGAAATAAAGAAGAGAACTTGGACAATGACAAGGGAAATGTGTTATTAAATTTATACCTTGAGTTCTTTACAATTTTACTACTATTAAGCAGACTTTTATTCAATGAACACAGAAACTTCATTTTGAAAAAAGATGTTTATAGGTATAAGGCAATAAATCCCAGCCTCAGAAAAGCAAATTAGGGCAAAATTGAGATTCCAGACCTATTGCCATTTAAAATCTAAAACGTAAAAAAAAAAAAATTTTCACATTTCAAATAAAAATTTTAAACCGAAACATTTTCTAAGACAAAAAATCCATAACAATAAAGAATGTGAAATATGCTTACTGTGAAGCATCCACAGAAAAATAAATCTATATTGCAAAGCAAAAACAATCTCACCTCCGACAACCAGCCAAATCAATCTCAGATAGCTACTAAAAAGCCTGCTTTAAGATTGTTCCTTCTAGACTGAGTAAAAATAATTGTCTGAATCTCCCTGACATCTTTGCTTTCATTGTCCACTTGAAGATGTAAACGAGTGTAAAATCTACAAAGTGGATGGAAAGGACAATGAAACATTTTGCTTGGACAGGCCAATACTATGTCTAGCGCTTCTTCTCTTGTGGCAAGTGTAGATGCTTCAAAAAAGATGAAGGATTCCATAATACATATGATTAGCTAGCTACTCAATAAAGGAACCTACAGAGAAGAATGCCTCTTCGACCTGGTGAGATTCTCTCCAGAGCCTGAAATATGATAAGCAAGAAAACCAAGTCATTTGTATCCTACACTAGCAAGCGTATTTGCAAATGTTTTTCTTATTAATAAAAATGTTGAATCCTTTAAAGAATCTAACCAAACAACTTGCTTTAATAGCATCCTACAGAATTCCTTCTGCTAGAGAAAAATAATAATTCCAGAAAAGTAGTTATACAAACACAGTGGCACATCTTCATTCATAGGGTATGGTTGCTGAACTCTCTTTATAGTAACTCTTATAATGGCATATTCAGGGTAAACTGGAACACTGCCATTGTAACCCAAGTCACATTTTTTTTTTTCCATTCACTAATGAAAGCAGTAATGTTAACACAATTAAATTCAACACTAATGTTGCAGCTTTTCACAGACACACCAGGACTACATACATATTTCAGAACACAGTTTTCCAAGCATCTGTGGTCCTTCCTATCTAATTATCAAGTATCCAATCCTGGTTCCAATACGGTACCGAAAACCACCTAAATTTCAATTTCTTCAAAAAACACATATAGCTCAAAATAGAAGAAAATATTAAAATATTGATAACACATATCTACATCATAACTAGGAGAAAAATAATATAAACCTCAAATTACACATTAATAGGAGAAAAACACTCTAATCCTGCAGAATCAGCTCTGGAGATGACGCCAGAGAAAGAAGTCAGGTGGAGACTGAGCAGAAGTAGGGAGGGAGCAGAATCCCAGGCGGGACAGAACAGATAAAATAACTACATAGTGCAAAGGAGCAGAGATTCTGGGGGAGAATGGGCAACTTGGAAGGAGCACTCCTTGACGAAGTGATGGAGAGAGAGATAAGAAAGAGATGAAAAATAGAAATGAAGAAAAAAAATAAAAATAGAATCACAAAATCAGAGGACAAACTACCCTCCTTCAACTCCCTCCAAAAACACTGATCAAAATAAATAAGCTTTACTGTACCAAAATACGAGCATACTGTTGAACTATGGAACTTATGATCAAGTCATCCAAACTCCCACAGCTTTCTACAAACAACTGCTACTAACAGTCTAAGAAAATACAACATTTCAAAGTGGATGGAAACCAGTAGACAAACATCCATTCATTGTTTCTACAGGTAGAAAATACAAAGTGAATCAAAATATTCTAGTTTATAGAAATTCTGCTCAAAAACCTGCAACAGAACAAAACTGTAGCACCACACCTGAATCGAAATGAAATACACTAAAATAGAATCTGCAGATATGAAACTATAGCGCAAATAAAACATTTTAAAACATATATGGACAGAAAAAAACAGAAAGATGTGAAACTAGAGTTGACTAAATCTTGGAAATAAATCAAAGACCAAATTATATTAGAAATAAAAACAAAATTACAAAGTGTCCAAGAGAGAATTGATTCAACTGGAAATATAATCAGGAGCACTGAGGAAAGACATAAATGTATGAAAAGAACAAAAACAAAGCAGAAGTCAAAAGGATCCGAGAGCAAATAACTAATAAATAGGCAAAGAAGATCTAATATGCTTATTAACTGTCTAATTTTTAATAGTACACTTTAAAGAAAAATATCTCCTAGGCCTCTAGATCAAAAAAAAAAAAAAAAGAGTTACTTGCAAGCAAAGAAAAATCAACTACCAAGGTATCCTTCAAGTTCCAAGCCTATACAGTTATACAGTTAAGAACTCAGGGAATACTGCTCTTGCAATCCCATCCTAGGTAGTCTAGCAGAGGATGTGCTTTATCCAATCAAGATCTGACTTGCAAAATAACTGAGGGTATGCGTGAAATATAGTTAAATATATACCTAAGAATAAAATCAGTAAATCTAAGTAAATCTAAGAATAAAAGCAAAGGTGGAAACAAGGATGGAAGAAGAGTAAGTACATGCTATGTGTTCTGAAAAAGTAGGAATAATGAACTTAAAATGGGGGGTAGTAAAAGTAGAAATGTTAAAATAGGATAAGCTAATGAACAGTCAGAGACTTGAGAGTTAAAGGATATGGTTTAAACTTGATAAAACAAATATAGAAGCCTAAGTAAGAAAAGAGAAATTGAGATGTAAGTTATTTTTAACAATCACTAAAATATTATTTTATATATTTTATTTATATTTATTTTATTATATTTTATATTATATATTATAATATAAACCTTCCCCAAAGCCAAAAGAAATTATTTTAAAAGAGCAAAAACAGACCACGTAATGAAACACAGTAAAAATAACACAATACAAATCATATCTATCATAATAGGACAATATGACAATAATATGACAGAGTTGAGACTTTTTGGTCATATCTATAAATGTAAGTAAGCTCAAAAGTCTCCACGGAAAGAAAAGTGCATTAAAACTGGCTCACAAGGCAGAATCTAACTCCTAAAACAGAGTAATTCAAATGTCCAAGAATAAAGGGTTATGGTAATGCAAATGATGTAAAAGCAGGCATTGTAATTCTGACATCAGCTAAAATACACAGAAATACTGTTTCTCACCTATCAAACTTGCCAAAATGCAGCAATTGACAACAGGGCAAGGCGAGGGGAGCACGTCCTCTCAAACATGGCTGATGGGAATGTAAACTGTCCTAGACCCCGTTGAGGGGGATCAGGCAAGATATAATATTAAAACTACATTTGCTTCTACATTTTTACTGAGCAATCCCACAGCTAGGAATTTACTCTGAAAATACACCTCCAACAACACAAAAACGTATGCACAAGGCTACTCAGTACGGAGTTATTTGTAAAAGCAAAATATTGAAAACAACCTAACTGCACATTCATCAATGTCTAGTCAAATAAATTATGGTAAGTCTACCATAACACAGCTGTAAAAAAAGAATAAGGATCTCTATAAACTAACATGGAGTGATTTTCAGGTATATTAAGTGATAAAAGCAAAGTGGAAAAATGCATTTATAGTATTCTCTGTATCTCACTTTGATATATATGTTTTATGTATTCCAAAATAAAAGTAATAAGATAAAACATATAATGATGGGGGAGGGAGCTCTAAAACTGAACAGAACTATCTAACTGTATCTAAATAATTACATAATCATAGAGGAAAAAGGCATTTATTAAAGCAACTTTTGACTCAAGTAGTGTGACTGTATTGCCTCAGTGGGATATATTCTAAGAATAAAAAGAAATCTTGAATTCTACGTAAGTAGGTTTGTGGTTGTTGGTGGTATTGCTGTAGTAATTCCAATACGTTTTTGTGTGTGCAGTAGTACATTTGTTGATATTATTTATATTTATTATTTATATTTATTTTATTTATATTTATACCGAGGCGGGGAGGGGAGAGAAATATGAAATGGGCTAAGAAGAAGAAGAAGAAGAAGAAGTCATGCTCTAGAATTAGAATTGAAGGTAACACTAGGAATTCTAGATATACATCCCTCACCTCTGTCCACTGAAAAAGAGCCTACAACCAAGGACACCCTTACCACCAGAATCTTGACTTTTAAGTATCATTCCTCAATAAAAGAAACCATCTACTTGGAGAAATGGCTATTTCTTGGTCTGAGGCAGAGAGAATACAAGGTGAACATTTTGTTGTGCCATAAAGGAGAAAGCACTAAGCACTAAAAAACTGATTGGGGTCTTCTCAAAAGGACTCTTCAGTCAACTTGAAAAGTTACCCACTCACCAAACTTGGGACAATTTAAGAACCAAAAAACAAATAATGTCAGTAATGAATCATTCCATTTTAAAAGAGTACATGAACTCATAATGATATTAAAAGGTAAGCGGGGGCTTCCCTGGTGGCGCGGTGGTTGCGCATCCGCCTGCCGATGCAGGGGAACCGGGTTCGCGCCCCGGTCTGGGAGGATCCCACATGCCGCGGAGCGGCTGGGCCCGTGAGCCATGGCCGCTGAGCCTGCGCGTCCGGGGCCTGTGCTCCGCAGCGGGAGAGGCCGCAGCGGAGGGAGGCCCGCTACCACAAAAAAAAAAAAAAAAAAAAAAGGTAAGCGGAGTGAAGAAGGGATTACAGAATTAGAAAATCATCATCTTGTGACCACTGATTTAATAGGCGGACATCATCAACAGGTGCTAAAATCTTGGGGAAAAGTTGACAGGAAACAAGGTAATTCACAGGTCTCAAACTATTACCCCTCAAATTTCCTATTAATTAGAGAGCTAAAATGTACCTTTACAATGGAGAAATCTAGAAGATACCTCAACCAACCAAAGAAATAAATTTAACATCACCAAAAATGAAACTTCTAACATTCTACCTCCTAATATGAATCACTGAAAAAGGTATCATCTCATCTGGGTAGTTTTCACACCAAAAATGTTTTATCCCTCTAAAGTCCTGAAAAACCATCAAACAAACATTCAAATAACAAAGTGTGAGTTATCTTACAAACTACCAACCTGGACTCATCAAAATCATCAACATGAAAGACCACTCCTCACCACTCCCAACCCCCAGTAGGGCAACTCTTCCAAATTAAAGGAGATAAAAGAATAGAACAAATAATGTCAATGTATGATTCTAGGCTCTGGATCAAAAGGCACAGAGCTATTAAAAATATTTTTGGGACCATTAGGGAAATCTGAATATGGACAGTAAATTAGATAAGATCACTGTTAACTTTCTTAGAAGTGAGAATGGTACCTTGGTTATACAGAAAAAATACCATTCTTAGGAGAAGCATCCTGAAATATTTAGGGGTGTATTTTTAACCATGTCTGCAACTTCTTTTCAAAATTCAGGGGGAAAAAGTGTGTGTGTGCAAAAAGAGAGAGAATATTAATTTTTGGTTAAATCCATGTGAATGGAATGTGTATACGTTCCTACTATTCTTTCCATTTGTCTACAGATTTCATATTTATCAAAACAAAACACTGGGGGTAAAACATTACAGGCAAAATTTAAAAAAAATAATAATCAAAATGTTAGGCCCCAAAGGGCACAAAGCATAGAGCTCATGACATAATGACAGATTTCAAGATGATCCAGGGAGAGGCAGTTGCCATCTAGGCACACCAGGACCCAAGAGGAAGCCAAGCCAGCGCCTACAGACCACCCACCGCCTTGTCCACAGACACTGCACGTTGCCCTTGCTAAGGCGGCAAGCCAGCTATCTCTTCTTTAAGGCTCTCTGGTGAGGGCTTCTCAACAGCTGCCTTCACTCACTCTGCCAAGGAACCTGCGTGACAAAGCTGCTCACTCATACCAAGATTTCTGTTGGGGTGGGGTGACCTCCTTTCCTGAGCCTCATGATGCTCTGTGCACTTCAGTTACCTCTTACTCACTCTCCTTTGAAATCACTCTGTCCCAAAGGTATCCCCAGCAGGTTGAATTATGCCTGATACGGAAGAGGAGTACAATTCATGTTGTTGAATAAATAAAATAATTATCAATTTACTTTTTTCTGTGGGAATTACATTCCCTGTTGTTTTCCTACATTTCCCCTCCTGTTACACATTGAATTAATGCTTTTATTGAGCATTCTATGGAAACTCCTAGTTCTTAAGTCCTGGGAGGATAGAACTAACTCAGTGTTCATTAGTGTGTATGACTAGTTTAAGTGATTTGCTCACTGCACATTTCTTTTACTTGTCTACAGTGTATCAGGTTTGATCATTACGGATCTCCTTAATCTTTCATTTTCTTGGACAAACTTCCACAATTATAAATGTTTCTAGTCCTGCTTTTCTGTAATATTTGTAGTGAAAGCTGGTGAAATAGGGATCAGATGTGATACACAACCTGGAATCTAGACCATCGGGTGTGCGTGGAGTGACAGGGATACAAGTTTCTGATAAACTGCATGGAAGTGTTCTTGGACTGAATTGTTCATTATGGAAAGAAAGGGCTGTCTGAGTAGCGTATATTTCTGGTGACTGAAAATATACAGGGTGGGTATTGAACATGAGCTGAGGGCTTCAATTAAGTTATTTTTCAGGCCCATCCCAATCTGGTGGTCTTTGCGGGTTTTCTTTTTTTTTCAGTATCTTCTTCTTAAAGACCACATTCAAGGTACAAACTGCAGAAACATACACAGCATGTTTTTCTGGATAGTCCATGGATGTGAAGCAGAAAGGCCTGGGCTACGGAGCACAGGCATGAAAGCCAAATGAGAATGGGCATATAAAACATTTCTACAGAATAGGAATGACGTTTAAAAAATATGTATACCTGCTATGTTTAACCTACTACTGCTAAGAGTCCTGCTGAATTTCTTTAAGTTCACTAAAAGATAAGGATGATTTCTCTATCACTAGGTAACAAACCCAAACATCAAGTTTTTAAGACACGAATTTAACTAAATTTCAGGAAACCACGCAAAGAGATCATTAGGAGAACACAGTCCTATGCTACCTGGGCATACTTTTCTTTTCTTTGCTTCAGACATGCTAATTTGGTATGTCTGGATCAGAACTTCTATCCTGGTAGGATTTTTACAAGAGTCACAATTCACCTCCCCAGAAAACTAAAACAGAAAAGAAAGCCTCACAAAGCTACATTTCTTCCAAGTAGTCTTTACGATTATTCTGTAAGTTTTGTACCAAATATTTGAATAGACACCATCTAAACTGACTAGTTTTTCCTTTTTTCCTAGCATAAAGGAAGAAATTAGGTTTCTTATCGGGTTCTCCTCCTTTAAATCAAGGAAAGAATAATCAGTAAATGCATTTTGTACTTGGTCCACATCGTCTACCATAAAGAATAGCATCTTTGCATTATGAACCCAATTTGATTCTGACCTATGCAATTAAGTACTCAAATCCTATTTCTGGAATTTATAGTTTTATTCTACTTGCCTCAGTATAATTTGATTTCATCTGGTATGGAGCAGCTCTTGGTGCCCATACCATTTGCACATTAGATTACCTATCGTTAGCCTAGAATCCCATACCCAAGGCTGAGATAGTCTACCAAGGATTTTTTTTTTTTTTTAACATTTGAGAAACTGGAAAAATCACATTGAAGTGCATGTGTATTCTATTTGAAAATGATTATTACTTTCTCCTCCCTGGGCAATTTAGGCGTTTTCTTCTTTCTGATTCTTCTCATCACTGGATTGTTAAGAATTATTTCTCTTACTCCATTAACTTCCCAGCCAAGTTCACTCCCAACCAAAATTAAGGAAAAAATAGCATTCCAGACACCTTCCTCTCAGATAACTTTAGAATTGAATTCTCAACACAGGACACTTGAAGGCACCATCACCTTTCAGGAAAAGCCAAACTCAGTTCTGTGAATATGGTCTCAATGACCAACTCTCTCCTCACTTCATATCCATAAACATCTATGAAGTACTTACTAAGTGAACCCTACTCATTGGCAGAGAAATATGTTAAAATCAACCAAAAATGTGCCTTGATCACTAGAACTAATCCCAATACTGGGTGAAAAGTAAATAAGAAGTGAGGAATTCAGAGAAACTTTGATAAAAGAACTTGAATCAACATGTTAAGAAGACAACCACACATTAAGTGAGTTCAATGGTCAATGAGATCTGCTCTCCAGCAGAAAATGCATTACTAATTAAAGAAAAATCACTAAAATCTTGATGAAAACAACCTTATGTTAACAGACCCTTCATCATGTTAGAGTCAGGCCCAAAGGGCCAGACTACAGACATACTTTTACTCTTTGAAAGTAAAGCTGAGAAGATAAACTACCAGTATGGAATAAGTTATGTCTCGCTCAAGGAAATTAATAAAGGTCGTAATAATTTGCACCAGGCAAGAATGAATATTATCTGAAGTGATTTTTTACTGGCCTCTTTTAGAAGCACTTTGACTAGTTAATTATAGGTTAACTTAATACCTCTAATAAACTGACTTCATAGACATCACATGGGGTAATGAAATCACATGAAATCATCACAATCATCGTGAGTTGATCAGCAAGTTCCAATTAGGGTTCTGCTATTGGTACCCTCAGTGGACTACCACCATCTGAGTAGACAAACTGACTATAACTACCCTAACCTCTGCCCATAAAATGCTCCACTTACTGTTCATTAAAGAAAGCACCGTCTAGGGAATGTAAATTGATACAGCCACTATGGAGAACAGTATGGAGGTTCCTTAAAAAACTAAAAATAGAACTACCATATGATCCATCACTCCATCTACTGGGCATATACCCAGAGAAAACCATAATTCAAAAAGAGTCATGTACCACAATATTCATTGCAGCACTATTTACAATAGCCAGGACACAAATGTAAAATAGATAGCTAGTGGGAAGTAGCCACAGAGCACAGGGAGATCAGCTAGGTGCTTTGTGACCACCTAGAGGGGTGGGATAGGGAGGGTGGAAGGGAGGGAGATGCAAGAGGGAAGAGATGGGGACATACGTATATGTATAACTGATTCACTTTGTTATGAAGCAGAAACTAACACACAATTGTAAAGCAATTATACTCCAATAAAGATGTAAAAAAATAAAATTAAATTAAAAAAAAAGAAAGCACCTTTTACTATTTTATCCTTGGTGTCAAAGACATTGTAAGTACTGGGAAAAAAATAAATCTCTGCTAAATATGAATGAATGAATGAATGCATACATGAATGAATATTTGCCTCATAGGAACTTTCATTCAGTTGGGATTTTCCAGGCTGTAAAACAAACATGGACTTACACTTAGGATTCAAGTTTGCTTTTTCTTGGAATTATCACTTATGAGTATTTTTCTTTGGTGTTAATTTACTCACTCAGTGAACACAAAGTTTTAATAAAGGAGGAGCATCATTCCAACTCAGGCACTCATGCGTTTGACTCTCCAGTTACACTTGGCGGGCATCTGGGAACTTGGGTTTGGGCAGGGTTCTCACCATTTCTTCATAAGTATGTCTCACTGTGTCTACACTGGTTACACAAACAATACGGTTTGTGCTGAACGCCTCTGAGAGTATGGAATTCGGGTACATGGAAGGCACCGGCTACCTACACGACCAACCCCCAGTAAAAACCCTGAGTACAAAGTCCCTCATGAGCTCCCTGGTAGACAACATTTCACATATGTTGTCACAATTCACGCTGGAGGAATTAAATGCTTTCTGTGTGACTCCACTGAGAGAAGTCTCTTGGAAGCTTCAGCTGGGTTTCCCCTGGACTTCACCCCATGTGGCTTTCCATTTTGCTGATTTTGCACTGTATCCTTTCACTGAAATAAATCATAGCTGTATGACTCTATGCTGAATCATGTGACTCCTCCCAGTGAATCACCAAATCTGGGGGTGGCCTTGGGGACCCCAACAAGGGGACACACTGAGATTGAAGTAGTAATGAAACAAAAGCATGGGATACAATGGTCAGGAACTCACGGGGTGGGTCTGAGCTGGAAATCAAGACCTGGGCGTACTGGTGGTATGTGTCTCTCTAAGACGTACTCTCCAGTTCAACTTGCCATGTGGACCTAGAGAAGGTTCAAGCAGGAATGAACTCAAGAAAGCATCTAGTCCAGATTCCTCATTTTTTCAGATGAGCTAAGGTTGAGAGAGCTAAAATACCTTTCCACAGGACACAGAGCTAGTTCAAAGCAAACACTGGTCCACCAAAACCACATCTCAACCCCCAGTAGTTCCTACCAGGAAATCACTTGCTCCTGGCTGGAGTCCGTCCTTTCTCAGAAGCCCTCCTACTTACGTCAAGATGGGCCACATGGTTGCAGATTTACACCATGCTGCATTTTCAATTAAAACAGCTAAATGGGGTGTTGTAAAAGGATGATTTCCAAGCTGCCAGGACAATAATGCCACAAGCTCCACCAGATTTTATTAGAGTCAAATGACAGTATAAGTCATTAGGAAAATGTGTGCCAACCACAGAAACAGCAATGCCTCACACTCTTGGAGAACTGAATACCATCCAGTTGGCTGAGAAAGAACCATGTGGCTTACAATCATTTTTCACAATTACTATCCTAGCTAGTTCATAGTTTTTGGCAGATATACCTCACACGCATAGCCGAACTCAGCTAATTTTCACTCTGCTGATCGACAAATATGATTTTTTTTTCCTCAAAGAAACCACCCAGAGAGCTTTCATGAAATTTGAGGTAGTGCATCAAAAAGTGAGCCCATTTGTTAAAACCTGGCTTTAAAAAATGCATATTAAGTAGGCCACCCAATATTCATTACAAGAAATTCTGTGTTAAGAATACTAGTCAGACTCACTACTACAGTCTGAGAATCAAACAGCAAGACTGCACAAGGCCTTCTTTGCTTTTCTCTTTGGAATTGAGCTTGCCTTCCATAAGGCAGGAAAAAAAAAATTTTTAAGTTCTTTACTATGGGCTTCTCCAAAATCAGTATTAGTTCTTAACAGCTAGACAAGAGATACTGTACAATGCTAAAACACGTTCCTAAGGCAATAAAATATTTACATGACTAAAGGAATAAAAGAGCTATTCTATTAAACTTATATTTTCCTCCAAGTTTCATTTCCAGTTTGCCTTCTTGGGACTCTTTGTCAAGAGCCTGAGTACACATTTCATGTATGAATGTGTTTCAGGATGACTTCAGAAAATATAAAATCTACTATAAATTGAATAATCTCTCCCACAAAGAGAAACATCCTGCCAACAAAGGGGAACTCCCTCCCCCCCTCTGTATTTCAAATGCAGCATCTGCCATAACTCTGTGAGAGATGAAGGGACACTATTAGGACAGGATTCACAAGGGGCTTCAACTGTATACATAACGTTCTATTCCTTAGATTGGGGGGTGGGTGGACCTGCATTTGTGGTATTCTTTCAAATTTTTGTATGTCTTAAATATTTTGTAACAATTAAAAAAAATTTAACTCCCTGAATTTGCTCAATTGGCATTCCCAGACCCTTGAGGAGGCATCTTACTTAGCCTTGCTATCTCTAGAGTCAAACTGAATTTTCTTCAGGGGGTCAGAATGGTCCATTATACCAGCTGGGTACATTAAAACTGTGTCTATTACACTGAGTTCCCAAAGACTTGGCCAAATCTTCACAACCTTTCCTATCAGATATCCTTTGTCTGTGGAACATCTTGAAAGACTATATAAGCCAAGGATATTTTTCAATCAGTGCAAGTAAAGTGAAAATATCTTCTTATATTAAAGCTGCCAGCTTCTCAAATAGAAAATTTTGTAAGAAAAAGGTATAAGATCAGGAGAAACAAATTAAATCGACCAAGTGCACTTTAAAGTGTCTCATAAGTTTTTAAAAAGCTCTTCTTCCTCCAACTGATAATGGGAAGATGGAGGCCAGCTGTGTTCACATAAACCCCCTGTTGAAAATATGATAGAGCACGGAGATCTCAAAGCAGTCCTGAGAGTCAAACAGCATCAGCTCAACTGGGAACTTGTTAGAAATGCAAATTCCCAAATCTCCGCTGGGGGGCGTGAGAGGGGTGGGCAGCAATCTCCAGGTGATTCTGATGAGGTCCAGGGACTCAGAAGTTGGAAGTCTAGCCTCCGGAGTCAGAGTGACTGGGTTTGAATACGAGGATCTGCTCCTGGTAAAGAGTGTGACTTTGGGCAAGTTACTTAACTTGTCTTCTGCTTTAATCCTCAGGGTGAATTGAAGACAATAATAGTTCCCAGCTCACTGGAACACTGGCAATAAGATAATATTATACATGTGAAAGTCTGGCAAAATGTTTGACAAAGACTCAATAAACGTGAGCAATTATTTTTTCTACATGATCACAGATGTCCAGTTTACTCATCTATTATTTGATTAGCATTTATTGAGCATTTACCACAGACACGGGCAGTGAATAACTCAGGACTCCTGGCTGCACACTAGAATCACCAGGGAATTCTGATGAAATCCTACTGCCTGAGCCCTCCTCTATAGCAAAAATAACAATCTCTGATAGTGGGACCCAAGCTTGAATATCCATTAACAACTACTCAGGACGTTTTAATGGAAGAAGCAAATCTACAAGCAAAAACCCAAAGCCCATGGAGCTGGGTGTATGCACATGATCCCAGAGAAACGTTTAGGGAGGAGTCATTGGCCCAGCAAACTTTCATTGGCACTTATATATTCCTCTCCTGCGTTACTGATCTTCTTAGGAAGCACGAATCATGTTTTCCTAAATCCTCAGTGCTTGCCACCATGCTGACAAAGAGGAGATGCTGGAGTCTGTCAGTGCAATGAGAAGCGAGCTCTGTTTCTACGCCTAGACCCTCCCAACTCCTGGAAGCCTGAGCACAGTGTTTCAGGTCAGAGGAGTGATTAGACAGCCGTCATCTCCATAACAAACTCTTGTATATATACCTTTCCTTGAACATACTGCCCAAGCCTCAAGGCTAGACATAATGGTTTCACATACCGGTTTCCAAGGGGAGGAGTGACAGGGGCAAAGCTTTTAAATTAATTAAAAGAGACACTCAGGCACACTTCATGCCATTCTTTAATCTCTGTTCTCCTGTGATAAATACAGACTGACAGGACCAGGCCTAGGCTAACGAGCTGAGGGTAGGACCCTATGGAGGCTCACCAAGCAGCCCTCAGAAACACTGCAGCAGGGCCAAGGGCTCAGAAAAAGGAAGAAGGAAATCAGTACCTTCCCTAACTGTGTCACTGACATGTCACCAGAGCGCTCTGAAGGATGCCCACTGCACATGTGATCACACCCCCCTTCAACTAGTAGCAATTAAAATAACAGATAAAAAGAAAACAGCATGTATTGTAATTAAAAAGAGAAGAAGAAGAACAATTATAATTTACTGAGAGTTTTCTAGTGTCAGGCAGTGTGCTAAAGGCTTCCTGTGCAGTATTTCATTTCATTATGGTAACAAGCTTCCCAACCATCCTCCCCTCCTAGTAGTATACACATGCTTGTGTAGTTCTCTCACACACTGAATCAGCGTTCATACATGTGGCCAAGAGAAGATTACAGAAGTAACTGCGACTTCTGAGCTTAGATCATAAAAGACGTCACCGCTTCTTGACACAACCTCTTGAATCACTTGTGCCGGGGGAAGACGGAGCCATGGAGCCAAGTGGACACTCAAGCAGCCCCACGGTGAGGCCCGCATGGAGAGGAACCAGCCACGTGACTAGGCCACCTTAGAAGTGGACCCTCCAGCTCTAGTCATACCTTTGAGTCTTCCAACTGAAGCCCCAGACATCACAGAACAGAGAAGTCGTCACCACTGGGCCCTGTCTGAATGCCTGACCCACAGAACCCAGAAGATGACTGTCTTAAAAACTAAGCTCTGTAATTTATCATGCAGCAATAGCTAACTCATACGTAAGAGCTAGATACGCTTATTTTATAGCTGACGAGAGTTTAACTGATTCAATCATGGGCATAGTAAGTGAAATAAGGGGGGTTTGAATCCATGTTTGCAGATTTGAAGTTCTGATTCCTATTCTGTCACCACTCATGACAGATAAACATATGGTGTGTAACCTATTTCCCACCCCTTTCGTTAAGGGAACCGTATGTATGTAATAGGAAGTTTTGAAGTATTTTGGTTGTCCCCAAGATACTTTGCCCATCCTACATGGCACCCACCATTCTGCCTTGTATTTCAGCTATTTCTCCATGGATAGATTAGAAGTTCTTGGAGGGTTGGAGTAGTGTCTTCCTTATGACGGTGCTTGTAAATAGTAGATGGATGGGGATAGGATGCCACTTTAATCCCCTGGACTCCCATCAATCTGCCTGGTTTGGCATCTCTGCTCCACCACTCTCAGGCTAGGTGATCTTAGGCAAATGGCCTAAATTTTATGAGCCTCAGATTTCTCACTCTTATAACACGGGGCCAATATTAATGCACACTTTTGTTCACACTACATTAGAAAAATATTAGCACAAATACAGTATGAGCACATGGCCTGGAATGTGGTAAGTGCTCAATGAATGCTACCCTACTGGAATTATTACCATCAAATATGTGTTGAAAAACATCCAATATTTTAAATGGCCAAACAAAAGCTCTTCCCTCTCAACCTTTCTTACATCAAAAGAGAATTTCCAAAGAAATGGCAGTGGTTCCTGGGAGTGAGGGTATCTCGCTCTATAAGCACTGAAACCTTTGGTGTCACCTTGGCCATGGCTCCTACAACAGCCCAACCTGCCCCGCTGGAGTGGTGAGAGGGTAGGGGAAAGCCGCCGTACACTTCCACTGTCCAGTGGGACATGTGCAGACGACAATTTGGTTCTTTCTTGCAAAAAGAAACGCAAGGCAAAGAGCGTCTCACTCCCCCCAGCCTTATAAACAGGGGTGTAGGAGGATTTTGCTTGCATCCTCTCTCTTAATCCCATTACATCCTTATCATCTTGTCAGCACAGACAAAGCTCCTTAGCTCCTGCCAACACTCCCTCTAATGCCTTCCCTTGTGGTTCACTCTTTCTTGGTCTTGGAGCTAATAAGCTGTCAAGTATCTTACTGTCCCCTCAGGTGATTTCTACTCAAATGCTGTTTAGAGTCCCACCTCCCTTTGAACTTAGCTTTATGGCTCCTTTTTTTTTTTCCTTATGCATGAAAGAGTTTTCTGTGTAAAATTCTGTTTGGGGTCCACAATCTTTCCACAACCTTCCACTTCCAGGTAAGACTAAGAAAAGGGCAACTGGGAGAAACGCCAGCTACATTCACCCATCTCCAAATAAACACAAATTCCTAGTGTGGCTAGGGGCTAGGTTAGATTCTCAGATGGGAGGATATAAGTGACCCCCTACCCAAAGTAACAGAGCAGATTTAAAAATGCAACAACTATGAAACAAAGTGCCAAGGGAAGGATGCCAGGAGTGGCAGAGATAGAGGGCCCAGGAGAGCAAACACGGGCAGGGGAGGACATGGGAGACATGAAATAGTCAGCCTTGGGTGTGGGCTCTGAGGGACGGACAATCCTGAACCGAGGATGTGGGGAAGGGCAGAAGAAATGAAGCGCAAGGAGGCAGAAAAGCATCAGGCAAGTATGTGGAATGCAATGGATTTGTAGAGAAGCAGGGTCAGGGAGTGCAAAAAACAAGGTAGATTGGAGGAGGTAACTCTGGCAACAATTTGCGATAAAGATTTTCAAAAAAGAGAAAAGTTAAGGTCTTTTGCAGGTTATAGAGCAAATTGGTAATATATGAATTTCATGATTAAGAATAAGTAACATATTTGAATCCATTTCTCAGGTATCATGACTATAAAACCCTAAGACTAGAGAGGTGTCAATATATTTTCAAAGGAGGCGACATCAAGTGAATTTCTCCATCACTCTTCCCAATATGTTCAGTTTCCCTCACTGAAAGTTTTTGCTTGAACCAATGAACTAGCTACAAGTCAAATACTTTTCAACTGCTTTTTTCCTAGTCTAGTTTTAAAAAGTGTTACCCAAAGTGAGAACGCACATTTAGACAACTAAAGTCAGGAATCCGTTACCTACTTGCAAAGTCATTTCAATGATTTCCAAGACCCAGTACCATTAACCAGGCTGGTTTCAGTGTGGAGTAGATGAGTACCAGAGGTGAACACAACTATTGCTAGGTCTCAGGGTGTCTGCCCTTAGTATATTTTTCTATCTTCTTGCCCAAACTTACCAAGCTACTACACAGAGTAAGATCTCAAACAGAAATACCGTCAGAATCAGAACTCCTTTCTTTCTCCTTAGAACCAGAGAGC
This sequence comes from Physeter macrocephalus, assembly GCF_002837175.3. Lineage (NCBI taxonomy): Eukaryota > Metazoa > Chordata > Mammalia > Artiodactyla > Physeteridae > Physeter > Physeter macrocephalus. The sequence continues at coordinate 36,314,522 of NC_041222.1, forward strand.
TAAGTTCAAAAAAGATCCAGAAAACATCACAGGCCATCAATCTCCATCTTGAAACAGGAAAAAGTCCCTGGTCACCGTTTCTGTGTCCTCCCAGTCCTAAGAGACAATCCCTGCACAACACAGAACAGAACGCCATGGCCCCAGGCCAGGCAAACTCACCATATACCACATGCTTGGCCACTTGGGATCATTGAAGTAAGTGGACTGGGCGCGGCTAAAGTCATAATCCCTCTTGATCCGTTTTTTTACCACTTGTTGTTGGATCCACTCCACCTGCCAAGAAGGACATTTGGTGAGTGTTCAAGTTCCATCAGGGTTAGCACAACATAAATGACAGTCTGGGACATTTCCATCTTGACTCAGTTCTATTTAAGTCACAGGTTTCATTCTGGCAACTAGAATCTCCAGAGCATAGAGATTCCCTAGAAACCTGGTTCTATTTTATCTTTAATGCAGGTAGGCTTTGTAGTCTTTTATGACAGATCATTCATATTTCTCAACAACATGCTCACCCCTTTAGCTTTTTCAGAAAGCATATTTTACTCCCAATTTATTGCAAATTGATAGTATTAATTTGTAAAGCTAATTTATTCATCCTGACCTTATACTAAGGGCTAGAAAACTTCTCTAAAGGTCCAGATAATAAATATCTTTGGCTTTGCAGGTCATACAATCTCCGTTGTAACTACTCATTCTGCCATTGTAGCACCATAGACAGCACATAAACAAATGGGTGTGACTATGTTCCAATAAAACTTGATGTATAAAAACAGGTGAGAGGCTGGATTTGGCCCACAGGCCACAGTTTATATCAAAAATTTTAAATGGTCTGTGATTACACATCAAATTAAAAGAATCATCCTCAGATCAAATGCTCTAGGATCACAAATTTAAAAAAAAAATGGCTGTCTACAACAGAGTGGTGGAAAAAGCACTGTTCAGGTAATCAGAAAACCAAAGCCCTAGACTTGTCTCTGGTACAAAATTTGAGAAGTCACTCAACTGTCTGAGCCATAGGTTCCCTGCCAGCTCCAAAATTCAAACCCTCTACATTTGAGAAAGTCTTAACATTTAGCCACAATTTGTTTTTAAAAAGCAACTGGGAACTTTGAGTTTAATACAGAACTGTAACCTAAATGGTATGGGTATGAATGGGGGTACTTTTAAAAACAGTTAATCATTATGGCAATATAAGCATAAGCATGTTTCATTTTGAACAGAGCATCTCAGATACAGTATCAGCCCGGTGGCATTCTACCATTTGATCCTAAATTCTCTTTGTTTGATTTCTCCTGGCCATAGCTAATTCAGTTGTAATACTCTAAAATGTTCCCTTCCACCATGTATCTCTACTCTCCACAAAGGAATTATAAACTGGTGGGGGGAGGAAGACTTTGTGGTCCACTACTATGATCTGTGATTCCATACCCATCCATTCAATAAAGATTTCAGAACCTCTCTTGCCTACTTCAAAGATTACTGGAGGAGAAGGAATACTAAAGCACCAATTAACAAGCTCAAAATGCATAGCTATAAACAAGGTACTAAGGCCAAAAGCCCAACTAATAAATTTCTATGATTCTCATATTGGGAAATATTATTCAACAAGAAGATTGGTATGCAAGATGAATTTAAATAGTGAATTCTTAGTTACATCACTAACAAGGCAAACAGAATCACACAGCCTCCTAAATAAGATCTATTTATGATTTGGATCACAGCTAAGCATCATATATGTGCATTTTCTGCTAGATAATTTAAGCAAAATTATCAGCACAGAGAAAAGTCAATAAATGAAAAATAATATACTGGAAAATGAAAGTTTTCTGTTCCTGCTTTAGTTAATCTAGACCAAGTGACTCAGTGGCACTGAATCATTCTACATCACACACACATGCACACACGTGTGCACACTGGATAAAAGGTTATTACATGTTATTTCTTTAAACTATTGGACAATAGCTGTCAGGCAAGCTAATAAGGATCTTGTTTGTTCTTTACTCCAAGAGACTGCTATTTAGAAATCACACTGAAACTAATGGGGCATTAAAAATATGTGTAATTTTTTTAAAGGAAGAGAGTAATTTTTAAAGTGACCACGTTTCTAAAAATACAGAACAAAATCAATTTCCTTCTCAATCAAAGTGGAGCAGCAAGCATGAGCGTGCGTGTATTTTGTCTATTTCCAGAAAACATTTTAATCTCTGTTTTTTTTTTGCATACTTTTTTTTTTTTTTTAATGCGGTACGCGGGCCTCTCACTGTTGTGGCCTCTCCCGTTGCGGAGCACAGGGTCCGGACGCGCAGGCTCAGCGGCCATGGCTCACGGGCCCAGCCGCTCCGCGGCCTGTGGGATCTTCCCGGACCGGGGCACGAACCCGCGTCCCCTGCATCGGCAGGCGGACTCTCAACCACTGCGCCACCAGGGAAGCCCTAATCTCTTTATTTCAAACAATCTTTCTAAGGAATGAGTTTCATAAAGTCATTTATTCATTCAATACGCAGTAAGTGCTTATTCAATACCAGATACTGTACTGGGAATATAAAGATGACTAAGAATAATCTTTGCCTTTGATGGACTTAATTTTATCAAGGAATATTTAGCAATTATTCTACAATTCTCCACTTCATAAAAATGTCATTATCTTCATGAATGACATGTGATGCAGGATCTATCACTATACTAATTAGACCATTTAGGAAAATTTTGACTATGCAAATTACATTTACAGTCCTTATAGTACTGTCTCTTAAGACTTATCCCAATAAGATGGAACTAGTTCATATTTGCACACTTGGTAAAAGAAGGCTGCAGATCTGTTTAGACCAAATGCTTTTCAAACTAATTATATATTGGCAGTGGTCTTTCCTAAGAAAGCCTCCATAAATCCTGAACTGCCAACATATATGTGTTCACAAATCAGAAGGTGTCAAATCTCGTGTGGACTCAATAAAGAGATGGCTTAAGCTCAGAACAAGTCTACAATGGGGTAGGGTGGATAACTGTCTCTACAATGGCACTGTAAGTATGTACTTCTCCCTACATGTGTGCGTGCGCACGCGCACACACACACACAAATGGACAAATGGGATAAGTATGTGAGAAGACCAAGTGACAGCCATTTTCCTAGATGAACTATAGGTACTAAAATAGAACAAAATACCTCACCAAACACCATCTCTTCTGTAATTTTACCAAACAAAAATGCTTAGTTACAGGGCTCAGTGGCTAGAAGGTAGCACAGCAAGTTGGCATCTACATTTGACTATAAGTCACTTGGTCTGATCACAGGGCTGCAATACTCAAGAAAAGTACAGTTGTTTTTTTTTAGTGTCAGATACCATGTATTTTGTTTTGGTGCTTTACGAGTATGAGTCTATAGCCCTACATTTTTGGGAAAGCGGGAAAAGCACCCCTTGGGTCTAAAGATTTCTATGACTGGAAAGAGCATATTTATATTTTTAAACCATTATCCATATGTCTGTCCTTGAGACCTTAAAAAAAAAAAAGCTCAGAGGTAATGCATTATACAGATTTCACTTCTTGACAAGAAGCCCAGTGCGAAGAAAAGCCAGTTAGAAATTCATTTTCATAAAACTATGGTCAGCCCAGGAAAAAAGGAAAACTGTGCTTTCCCTCACTGGTTTAACTTCTAAACGTTCTATTTCCTATATATTATGGATCTACATTTAAGCCAGAGTATAAAAACCTTTAGACCTTTGAAATCAATCTAGCCTCCATTAATTAAGCCACATGTGTGGTACGGGGTGTTCAGGACAGCCCCTCCCTCTACTCACAGAGCTCACCTGCATACATGGTCCACATGAACAGTGGGCATTTGCCACTTCAGAATCTTTGTCTAAACATGTTCTCTTTCATCAGTTTCACTTGTCAAGCAAAGCACATTAGTTGATGATTATGGGAAGCCTACCCACAGTCTCAGTCATTTCTCATGATTCTGGAATTTACCAACTTTCTGACACTATACACACAGGGAAGGAAATTTGTCAGCAATCAGAGAAAAGAGGACGTTAGCCTATGAATCTACATTATATAAGTTATCATATAAATATAAACAGAAAACCAATTATGGTATCTATCACAAGAAAGACAAATACCTGCATGGTATCACTTATATGTAGAATCTAAAAGAAAAAGTCAAACTCATAAACAAAGGTAGAAAAGTGGCTGCCAGGGGCTGGAGGTGGGGGAAATAGGGAGAAGTTGGTAAAAGGTACAAACTTACAGCTGTAAGATGAATAAGATCTGAGGATGTAATGAATAACATGGTGACTATAGCTGATAACACTATATTGTATAATCGAAATTTGCTAAGAGAGTAGAACTTAAATGTTCTCACCAAAAAAAAAAAAAAAAGACAAACGTGAAGTTATGGATATGTTAACTAGATGGGGGGATACTTTCAATAGATCAAATATATCAAATCACAATGAGGTACACTTCAAATATTTTACAGTTTTATATGTCAATTATGCCTCAATAAAACTGAAATTTAAAAAATATGTGGTATCTCCACAGTGAGGAGAAATCAGCCCTTTAGATATTAAAATATGTTAAAGCTAATGACTGAAGCACATACTGAGAGCAAATGTCTACAGGTATTGATATATCAATGGAATGGGATGGAAAGTCAAGAAACTGACAGAAAATATGTAGGAATATAGTATATGATACGGCTGCTATCCTAAAGCAATGAGGGAAAACAGATTACTTTATAAATGACGTTGAAACACTAACCAACTGGGGAAAAAAATAAAATTAAAACCATTCCCACATCTTAATCAGGATCAGTTCCAAATGAATCATATTTAAAAGTAAAAGTAAACAAATAAACCCATATAAGTCCCATGAGAAACATAGGAAATTTTGAAAAATAACCTTAGAGTGGATGATGCTTGTCTAAGTATAATAAAAATCACAAAACTGATTTGGAAAAATGGATACATTCAACTACAGAAAACATAAATTTGGCGTGGCAAAAATTACTTCATAAACAAGGTAAAAGACAAACTAGAGAAACATTTATAGCTGCTACCATGGAGAAAAGCTCTTTCCCTCAAATACAAAGAGTTCCTGGGACTTCCCTGGTGGCGCAGTGGTTAAGAATCCACTTGCCAATGCAAAGGGACACGGGTTTGAGCCCTGGCCCGGGAAGATCCCACATGCCACGGTGCAACTAAGCCCGTGAGCCACAACTACTGAGCCTGAGCTCTAGAGTCCACGAGCCACAACTACTGAGCCCGTGTGCCGCAACTACTGAAGCCCACGTGCCTAGAGCCCGTGCTCGGCAACAAGAGAAGCCACCACAATGAGAAGCTCACACACAGCAATGAAGAGTAGCCCCTGCTCGCCGCAACTAGAGAAAGCCCGCATGCAGCAACGAAGACCCAATGAAGCCAAAAAAATAAATAATTAAAATTAAAAAAAAGAGTTCCAACAATCAGTAAGAGAAAAATTCAATAGGAAAACAGGCAAAAGAGTACAATAATCTCCAAAAAGGTAAATCAAGTTTCTTAAACATATAAAAACATGCCTAACCTCATGCATATAAATACAAAAAAAGCAAATTAAAACCACACCAAGATATGGCTTTTCACATCTCACCTTTCAGATATAAACATTCTAAATATTGATGCCATACTACTAGGGAGGAATGATAAAATAGTCATCCTCATATAATGGGGATGGGAATGTAAATCTATACAACTCTATGGACAGTAATTGGACATTACCTACAAAATTCCTAAAATAAGTCATTCTAGTTTTAGAAATTTACCCTATATTTTCAAAAAATATTTTATTTAAGTATAGTTGATTTACAACGTTGTGTTACTTTCTGCTACCCTACATTATTATTAACACATGTAAATATACAAGGTTATTTATTGAAGCTCTTCTAGTAATAACTGAAAGTAATAAACAACCTGGATATACACTGTTAGGGATTAATTAAATAAACAATGACATATCAATATAATGGAGCACAACAATGCAACCATAAAAGATAATGAAGTGGGCTTTATGTATTGACAGAGAATAGTCTCCATGATGTAGCCTAAAATGAAAAAAAAAAAAAAAAAAAAGGACGGTACGAACAGTCTATAAAAGATACTACAATTTTTGCACCTCTCTGAGGTAACGACTGTACACAAAAAACCCTGATAATGCTGGTTGCTTTCTGGGGGAATAACTAGGTGATTGAGATGCAGGAATATGAGGGAAAACTTTTACTGTAGGCCCTTTAATACCTTGTTACTTTTGAACTATGTGAGTATGTCACCTATACAAACAATTTTAAATTTCCTTTAATTTAACATGTTCCATTGGTTACTATTATGTAATCCAATGGTATCAAATGTGACCAAATGCCTAAATTACAACATATTTTAAAAGCAATAATGAGAAAAATAGTATATAAAAAGTACCTTGGATGGTTTTATAGTATGTTATAACATGGCCAATATTGAGATAAGGTGGGTAAATAACCAAGAGAAGTGGTTGGAATTTGGGGAACTTGGTTTATAATCTCAGATGTGCCACCAGCCACCTGTGTGAACTTGCAAAATCTTCGTGGGCCTCCTTCATCTGTAAAATGATAGAAGACAGACTTAATATGCTCTCTACTCTCTTTCTTCTGGCTTTGAAATTTTTGTCGATGTATGTGGTCTACTCTCTGATGTGACTGGGAATGAAAAGTTTGTGTTAAACACAATACAGAGGTGAGATAGGTGCTCCTGTGGACAGATGATCTTAAGTCATTCTGTGCAGATGCAAGATTAACATTTAGAAAGGAACATAGTAAACATATTACTACTTTCGTGATTTGATGAAGCAGATGCCAGCAAATAAAATATGTGGGATTCCATCTTTCGTATTCTTTTTTGATCAGCTTTGACAAAATGGGGGAAAGGAGCATGAAGAGATTTCTCCCCTCTGTTTTCTTCTCTCACTTTGAAAACAAACAAACAAAAAGTACTAGGTAAGGACATACCGGCCGTGTAATTTTTTCCTTTGGGAGTAAGGGATTGATGGAGACGACTTGGCACTGACAGGCTACTTCCAAACCTTAAAATCTGAAGCCAACATAGCCCAAAAGTTTTCTAAAATTCTGATCAAGAAATCAGAGGTAATCATTGAGAGAATCAGAGAATCTAGTAAAAGTATGCGTTCAGGGTATAATAGTCTTTAAATCTTCCTCCATCTAGTCACTAACTGGTAATCAGTGAGTTACTAAATGCTGACATTGTTATTTGATTTCATCACTCTTTTTGAAGAAAAAAACCATAATTGTTTGAATTCTGCTTACTTCAGAGGGCTACTTGTGAACAAAATAAGCATTATTGTTTATTTGAAGGAGAATTTTCACTTGACTTCCTTGATATAGGCACACTGAATCCTATTTAATGACTGCAGACATCAGAGGCTTATGTTAAAGAATCATCTAGTCAGTAATATGAGGAATCATACAATTTTGAAAGGTCATTGAGAAGAAAGTTGTGAAATAAATACTGCACATATGTTTAGAAGAGGGTAATAGAAGACAACGCAGGCCACAGTGAAAAACTTTAACTGCCCTAAAATTTTATAATTAGCTGGCTTTCTCCAAGAGAACTCTATATTTTTAAATGTGTCATCAATTTAATCATGTTCTATTTTGTTTCATGAAAAACTCATGGCATTATGGTTCTAACTGTATTACTTACTTTTAGAGAATTAGTTATATTTATTCGTTTAAACTATTCCACTATTATTTGCACACTTCTAATTTAATTTCCTAATATTTTGTCTAGTTTTTTTCCTCCCCATTTCTGGTAAGATGATGTATGAAAGGGAAAAATGAATGGTTACATCCAGTTAAAGCAGTAAAATTTATTCCCCACCCTCAAGGCCTTTTCTTTCATTTCTCTATTCACTCCAAAAATATTATATTAAGTACCTACTATGTGGCAGGCACTGTTCTGAATGCTACAAAATGGCAGTGAGCAAAATAAACAATTTCCTGCCTTCAGGCAGTTTCCATTCCACTGGGAGTTAGGCCATAGCATGTAAATAAATAAAAGATTATATAATAGATTTTCATAGTGTTAAATGGTGCAAAAAGTAAATAACGTAAGGTGGTTGAGAGTGACTATGGAGGAGGGGGTTCTTTTAGGTAAGGTGGTCAAGGCAGGCCTCTTTGAAAGATGTGATATTTTAATAGAATCCTGACTCTTAAGAAACCAGCCATATAAATGTCTCAAGGAAAATATTACAGGCAATGTGAACAGCTAATGCAAAAGCCCTAAAACAATGTGTGTCTGTAATTTGGTCTACAGCTCATCCATGGGCCATAGATGTCTACAGCAATCCCTCAAGGCCTAGGGGTAGGTATACCAGTAGTGCATTTCGCCCTCCAGTGGATGGATGAGGAAAGAGACTCACACAAGTCATGAAAGCTGGTTCCCAGACATCTGGTCAAGTAATTCTGGGCTCCTGAGTACAAGGAAAATGGTCTAGAAGGCCACACAGGTTCAGGGTGGGCATGTCCCCAAGGCCCCACCAACTCCTCAGCTGGTAGGGACAAACTCAGCTGACAAAAAGGCTCAACAAGGCCCTCTAAAGCATGAGGCCCTGGGCAGAAGACCCTCCTGCCCAGATCTAGGAATGGTACTTGTGTGATGCTAGCCACTATAAACTGGTCCAATAAGAAGCTTTGATACAGATTCTGTCCTTTCAATTATGTAGTAAAAATCACAATTTCAATGTCATCTAAACAGCAGAGAAATTATAAAATGACTTCTAGGATAGAAAGGATTCCAAAGTTGAAGCATTCAAGCATAAGGAAAGGATAAGGCATAAAATGCTATTTAGTGTATCAGCAGGTATGGAACATTGTATTACTAATCAGAAGACAAAGTTACTTAATCCTTCCATCTCAGACACATCAATTACCACCTCTGCAACTCCACAAAAAAGGATATGATATCTGTGTTGGACAAATTTTACAAAACAATTTAACATTAAATTAGGTTTATTCAAAAAGCAAGGAGGTTACTTCTAGAGCTATATGTAAAAATATTTAGCATGTGTTCTTCATACACGCAGAGGGGTAGAGCTGGACTAGACTATGTCACAGATAGGCAGTGCAGAATAATGAACTGGGAAAGTGTGCTACCTGAGTTCTTGGTAGAGTGCCACCAATTACTGGCCTGTCCACTTTGAGCAAATCACATAAGCCTTAACAGTCTATAGTCTCACCTGTAAAATGACATTTTTGGTGTGAAGCTCAAAATATATTGTGCTATACAAATGCAGGCTCTTACAGGACTTAGTACCTTGTATTCTAATTGCATGTTTCTTGCCACTTCCTTGAAAGAAAGAAGCTAGGTTTTAGTATTCCTAGTATCAAGGGCAATGCTTGACAACAGGCCCTCAATAAATAGGTATATAGGGCTAGACAATGTTTTTACATTGAATTAATACATTTTCTGTTAGGCATGTTTAAGTCTTCTACTTATTTTTAAAAAATAGCAGGAAATTTTAAACAGGAGAGGGTGCTAAAAAGGGTGTATGCTTAATGCTACCAAATATAATAGGATATTTCATATTTCAACAACAGAAAGATGATAGCACAAGTTATTACTTTACTAGCAGTGAATAGGATGGGTTCTTTCTATATATAATTCTATACTTTTAATGTATCATGGAACCCTTCTCGGTTTGATCCTTGACTTGAAACCTACTGCTGTACAGATTATCTTTTGAGATGGGACCACTTCCTCCACTTTCCCAAACTAAGTCTGAGAAGCAACAAAAGACAGTGTCTACAATTAAAATGGATAAACATAGATGAAGTAGTGGTTGACACAGGTCAAGAACCTGGCATATTAACACAGAAATCAGCAGTCTTTCATAAACTACAAGGGCCCAGGGTTAAATAAAGTCAATGAATCCCACAGTGCTAAATGATGCATTCTCCCAGACTAATAAAGAGCATCTCCAATATTTAAACAGTCAACAACTAGTCCGTAAGCAAAGGATATGGCAGAAGAAGTAGGATTTTAAAAGCAGCTACAGAGGTAGAATATAAGAACAAGAAAATGACTGGAAACCAACTCAAAGCAAAACAGGAAAAGGTGCCAAACTGATAAAAAACATGTTAGGGCATATTTCTTTAAGGAACACTTATTTTCAAACATTTAAACTTAAGACTTTGCACATCCTGGCCACTAGTAATAATACCCATAAGCAACAGTTTTTTCCCCCTATGTCCAATAACAACACATATATTTATATCTATATTTATATCTATATTTTGCTTTCCCTTTATCTTTCCAGTAAAGATAATCTCAAAAGATTTTAGGTTCATTTTCCCATTGATGTGTCCTTCCTAAACTTTCTTAAAATCCCTTGAAGGCATGACACATTTTATATTTGTTTCAAATGTAATATATTTGTCTTTTGAGACAAATTTAATTTGTCCTCTGGGGAAAAAATAGCTCCCTATTCCTAGTCATGCCCAAATGCTTTCCAGTGGATAAAATATAATTTGATTTTTGTTAAAAAAAAAAAAAAAAGTGTGTGTGTGTGTATACGCAAGCACACAGATGCACCCAGCACATGGAACAGAAGTGGTAGAAGGAAAAGCCAGTGATGTGAACTCATTAGATACATGAATGGCAAAGAATGTTGCATTTTTAAAGTTGGATTTCAGGTTTTTCTATTTTAAACTTTAGGACAATTAATGTAAGCAATGAGAGGAAATTCGAAAAACAATTTTGATTGCTTAAAAATATTAAAAGGAAATGGAATTCTAAAGTACCTAAACTAATTCTGTCTGAATGCCACCTGGAGTTAAATTCACACTTTTGATTAAATGCAATCTTAAGGCAGGGATTAAATTGAGACCGCACAGAATTCCCTCCAGCTTCACTCTAGGATCAAGATTATCACTGCATTAAAAACAGTGGCATGACTTCATTCTACATGTATTTGTCTTTTGAATAACCATCCTCTAAGCAATTTGAAAGCCAAGGCAAAGTAATTAATAAAATCCACTGAGCATTTAAAGTTACACCTCATTCTGCCCTTAATACAGCTAAAGTTTTAGATATCTGCAAAAATGACAATTTTACCTTAAAACAAAGTGTTAATCACGAATTAGATTTTGGTTCTCTTTGACCAATCCTGCAACTCTGTGAATAAATCATTCAAGATATTCCCAGATCTGTATTTGCAAAAACTGGATGCCCTCAAGTTGTATATCAAGTGAATACAAAGACGAGCATTATTTTGTACAGAGTGGAGAAATTGTTCAATTCAGCTGAGATTAATATAAAAAGAGGCAAATGCTGGCAAAGCAAAGGGCAGTCATTCTCATTATTTCTCCAAGCAGAGGACATGGGGTGATCTGCTAAATACCAAAAGTGTGTCAGCATCTTACTTCTTAATATAATGTACCACTTAATTCCATGGCTCACGAGCAATGATTGTAAAAGTTATACTCATATGGGGAGAAACACTCTTCTCTAGTGACTAATTCAGCTCCACTGCACACATTGTCTTATTCTCCAAGCTATTTAAATATAAATGGCAATAGCTTTTGTTTCTAATTTCCATGGACCCTACTGCTATGAGTTTGATCACAGTGGAAAAATTTGAGGGGAAGGGGTGAGTACATAAATTCAGAATTGGGCACCCAAAGTTTTAATTTCATCCATTTTATTCTTTTTTCAATGTAAGGCATTCTCAGTACTCTGATAGCTTCTGTTTTTTAATCTTTCCAGCATCTGTAAATCTCTTTATTGTCAAGATCTCAAATCTTGGAAATCAAGAAACTACCAACTGTTGTCTTAGTAAGCTCTAGCGCTATGAATCAAATGGGGTTGGGCTAAAAATCAATGTCTTCTCTTCCTCCTGTTGCTATAAGATAACTGTGCAACTTTAGGGGTGAATGCACGAAGTCTGCACAAGTGTTCTATGTTTTTTTGAGGCTACCTGGCATTTTTAAACCTAAAATGAGCTCAAAATGTGTAAGTCAGTAAATAAGTAGTACGAAGTCACCGGTGGGGAGAAGTCTGGATGAAGATCCCGTGATGGGCCCCCAAAAGGCAGAGAGAAATGAGAAAGGTGGGCCTTTGGAGAGGGTCTCTGACTTGGGTTTCCACTCCTTTCCCTTTTTTCCTGAATTCTAACCTTATACTTGGCAGAGATGGCAGGGGTGTTTTGCAACAAAAACACTAGAACTGTGGCAGCTCTTAAACACCATCATCACCCTCTGAAATATTTAGCAAACAGCTACTTTGGTTAGGATGGGGGAGAAGCATGCCTTCAGCCTCCCGGAATAATACTGTCCAAAATCCCTGGGCCAATGGGAAAGGGATTGGCATTTTCTCACCTAAATCCAGTTGCCTGAGGCAAACCAAATGTTTTCTCAATTTCACTGCTGTTCCTTCACCTCGAAACCACTGACAAGGCTTCCAGCAAGGTGGTACTTGACCAAACTTGCAGGTCAGAGCACATAAAAGTCTGGAGCGGGGCCTGATGAGTGAGAGTGCCCGATGGGGCTTCTGCCTGCCCTCTGCGAAGGCCAGGCAGCGCCCTGGCTCCCAGCTTCCTGGCGGCCTCCGTGTCACAGCTGAGGAGTGCCAAGTCACTCCACTCTCCACTGGGCCTCCCTCTCCCTGAACTCGTAACTCATACCCACCACAGTCAATTACAGGAGCCCTGGGGCTGAGGCTCAGGGAAGGAAAGAGAAAGCACATTTTCATCACTGTCATCAAATCTGACACATTTTCAGTGGGGAGACCCAGAAGCCACAGCTCTCCGCCTTCAAGCTTCCTTCTTTCCTGCTGTGTCTTTTGGATGCCTTACCCTGGAGTCTGTTGTGTCAATGTTCATGGGATTGTGATGAACTTTACTGCACCCAGGGGCTGTCAGCAATTCTAATGCATCACTTTCTCTCCTCCAACGAGTTCCACTCTGGTACATTCGGGCTCTCGGCAGTGGAGTGAGAGCTTGGCCTGGACCACAGTTCCCTGCAACCCTACTGAGTCTTGGCTACTTGAGAAAGGGCCGTCAAAATTGTAGCACCTGCCGAGTCCACTTCTTAGACTTGGTTCAGTATAACACTTAGCAGCTCAGAATCTAGGGGAGGGAAGGCAGAGCAGGAAAACGGAAATGACAGGCTTGAAGATGATGCCTAGAATTTGTGAAGGTTCAGGAGGATGAAAGCAGCATCTCTCTAGCCCTCAGAGCAGCCACGCCGTGCCTTGCCTGGAGCAAGCACCCTGTAAGGATTTACAGAATGAATGACTGTATTAACTACTCTTTCAGTAAAGGAATAATTGGTAGTCCAGTTGTTCTTCAGCCCCAAATGCGTTAGGGAAAGCCAAAAAACAAGCTCTAGTACGACAGGAGTTCTTAGTCTCTGGAAAGAGAGGGGAAATGATCTGTCATTTTCAGATAGGAGCTTCTGGATTTAGGCTCAAAATAGACCAATGAAGTCATTGTTGCTTGGCCAAGGAATAAATCATATAGGTGGTGGCAGTTGTGGTTTTTTTTCCAGTACTCTGATTTCCAATGGGTAAAGAAATCACTGGTTAATGCTTGTGAAAGTAAAACTGATTTTTTTCATGTTTTGTGCAAAATAAAATCTACCGATTGTTTCTTTAACACCACCAAACTGTCCCATGAAAAGATCATCCTTTCACCAGTGGGGAGCCTGTGGCACAGGGAGGTTAAGTGACTTGATCATGTCACAAGATAGTAAAGGACCTGAAACAAGAATCCTTATCGAGTAAATCCACGCCCGGGTTTCTTTCCATAGAACACAGTGGCTCCTTCCTGAAAACTCTCTTCAGCTGATGGAGTTGAGGGAGCACATCTTTTTCCTCCCCCTTTGTGTCATTATAACATTATAACATTTCTATGCCTGGAGATTAGTCAAAGATGATCACTTTACTAGAAGCTTTAGTGGGTGAAAGGTGAGGGAAGGAGGAAAGAAAGTAGGACAAAATGGCATAACACCAGAGCTTTTAACCTCAATGTACGGAATTTTGCGGAGGTCTTCAATTACTCAGCTGGAAGCATTTTTAAATGGGTTAAGACACTCAGTTAAGTCTGCAAATGACAGGAGAATTGTCTGATGAATGAAAAATAAAAATCTGAATCAGGAAAAGAACTCTCAGCACAGCCTTGGCAGTGATGACAGAAATCCTTTTTCCCTCAATGGTAACTTCTGACTTGTAATTTAAGAGTCTAGGAAGTTCAAGGCCTAAAAATCTCCCAAATTAAAAAAACAAAACACTAACTCATTGTAACCGAATCCTTAGTTACCCAGATGCTTTGAATTAGACTGAATTGACAAGATGAGACAAAGGAAGACATGATGGTTACTGATTAAAAGCGGGGTTTCTGTAGTCCATGCAACCTGTGTTTGAGAATGCTGGCTTGTCCACTGAAAAGCACACTGACCTCAGACAAGTTACTTAACCTCTGAATGTCAAATGGGGCAGACAATTGGATCTGAAGACTAAAGGAGCTGATTCATGACAGATCCTTAGCACAGTTCCTGATACAAGACTACCCACCATGCAGCCATGGCGATGTGTTGGTATGCCCAACTATGCCCACCAAGGAGTTTACTGCTTTCATTAGCCCAAAAGCTGCATGCTTGAGTTCAGTCCCAATTGACCAGAATGTGACACTGAAGGTCAAAGTTTTACAAAGGCACACTGGACTGGAAATCAGGAGATCTGTACAATCCAGCCCTGTTACCTCTTTGGTTTCAATGTCCCTCTCTACAAGCTCAAGGAGTTAGGCCAGAGCAGTGAGCTGAGCCCAGGGGTTCAGAGAGTTGCCTCCAAGGTCAAGGAGGTGTGGATAAACAGTAAGGCCAATCAATATCCCCTCCTCCCCACCCTCCAAAGTAGGCCATCTCTTGAATAAAGTATTTTGCTTCATACCAGAAAAGACAATCTCAAAGGTTCTGAGATCGCACGTGGTGAGTAAAATTCTACTGAACCTCTAAAATTTGTAGACCTGCTTTTTGTCTAGCATTAGGGCAACCTACATTAACCTCTGAGAGTTAAGATTTCTCATTGTTTGTTTGTTTGTTTGTTTTGTGCAAATAAACTTTCCAGCTCTTTTTTTCTTATGGAGTAATCAGCAGTGGCCTAGGGTGGAAGACTGGAACCAGGGAAAGCTATGTTGATGACAGAATTCCACTAAGGGCAGTCATGATGTTTCCCTATTAAAGTGGGTTTCTGGACCTTCCATAGAACAATTCTAATGAACACATATGTCTTAGAGTTTACCAAAGCCGTGTTTAGAAAAGGAACTAGGTACGTACATAATGATTTCTATGATAATATAAATAATTAAATAAGCTCACAATACAGAAGGTCACAAAAAGATTCCACAAACCATATCAAATGGTCCCCACCATTGATGGATCAGCTCTGACCACTCTTCAGCATTTCCACAGCCATCACCCTAACTGAGACGCTGATTTTCTCATATCTTTCTCACTGAAATCCCTAATAATTCCCTGGTTGGATTTCTATAAAGTTTGGCCCTCATTTCTTTCATCCTCCAAGCTCTTCCAGAGGACCTCAGTAGGTAAATTCTTTTATCCTCGCACCCTCTTGGTGAAGGCACCTGCTTTCCTCCTCTGGTGCATTCTGAGCAACCTATGCTTATCTCTACCACAACCATTATTAAAAGCCTTTCAACTATTGATTTGTCAGGCTTCCCCATGAAAGCTTACCTTCCTAGAAGGAAGAGATTGTACTTCCCATATCGGTGTCCCTGGCATTTGGCAGATTACCTGGCTGACAAAGGAGGTGCCGTAAGTATTTGCTGAATGAATTAATTTGCCTGTAAATGCACGAAGAATAGAGCAGAACTTTGTAACAGACTTGGACTGGCGTTCAAGGCCTTGCCTCAACTGGCCTAGCTCCTGAGACTGACCTCACACTTGTTTGATATAGGTGGTCCTTGCTAAGCTTTCAAATCAACCTGATTGGAGACCCTTTTATTGAGCACCTACCAGGTGCCAGGCACTGGTGTTTTATCAGTGAATCCACCAACAGGCCTCTGACTTCCTGGAGCAGGGGAGACAATTTAGTTAATTGCTGGCAATTAAGATCAGACAGGTCTCTGCCCTCCAGGAGCTTACTTACAGCCCAGGAGGTGGAGTTATTACAACACCAAGGGGCATATGTCTTAGCAACATAGGATTCTCCCTGGTCCCTTCTTGCTCTAAAATGTTCCATCTTGCAACCTCTGGAAAGCTTCGGCATGTTCCTCATGCTACGCTGTGTCTTGTGAAGTGGGCCAACGATAGAGAAAATAGGAACCCTCAGCCAAAGGGGCGAGGTGAAAGCTGAACATCTGAAGCACATCATAGTTCCTTTTGGGCCCTGGCTAAAACCTGTCACCTTGTATTTGCAGTGAGACTCAAGTGGAAATGGGTTACCTCCTTCCCCTTGGAGGCTCTCTGTTTACTGAGGCTGATTGTGCCCTGCATGGAGAGAACAAAAAGCCATGCAGAGGCAAAACTAGTTTTCCTTTATGTAAAGACATAACGTGCAGGGATGAATGGTTTCACAGTATGTGTTGTGTAGAAATCGGATAGACAAAACTAGATGGCTCTAGATTAATTCTAGAAAGCAACACTTACTATGTAACCTTGCCCAAGTGATTTGACCTATCTAATTATCAGTTACCTTGGCATGTTGTGAGCCAAAGTGACGGGCACGTAGTAGGTGTTTGGTAGAAAATAGTTCCTTTCCAATACCCTTACCACTCTTGGGGCCAAACTGTCAAATATGTTTATTGACAGGTTAAGAGGACACACTGGGGGTTCAAACATGGGTAGGTCCACCTGCGATTAATTGAATTTAATTGAAGTTGGTAAAACCACTAAAAATAGGACTATCTCTATAGCAAGAAAATAGATTTTTCAAGAGCACATTCCCACGAGGTTGGGATGGTAAGTTGCTCTCTTTCTGGGTGGAGTACCCAATAAATGTCCTATTTATAAGTAGCTATTAAAAAACATTTGTCAAGAGAAGCACTGCAGGTGACAACCATGATGTCCTTTTTCACTTTCTAGCTACCCCACATCCTCTAGAATAGGATGAAACTGTCAGAGTTTTGGTTTCCCAATCGCTAGTATAACCATCTCCGATAGGCATTTTGGCCAGTTCCCAGACGGTAAACAATCTGCTGAAACTGACTTCCATCAGGACTTCTGGAGAGATTTCTTCCTTTCTCTGACCTACCTCCCAGGCCCTTTCCAGCCCTGCCTCAGTACAAGCTGGTATGCACCCAAAGCATTAACCCTGGACTAACTTCTAGATGCACTGGCTGATACAGGGGCTTAGCGCCAAGAGCAGCCAAGATGGCATCACAGGGCAAACCGCCTTGCAGGCAGCGACCTTATCTGTGTACTTGCACACCGTACCATGCTTGTCATCCACCCTCTGCTGTCTCTTTCTAGTGTGCCCTCCACAGCTCACAGGCTGGATTCTACTGCCTAACTACAAATCCCATCACTGTCGACAATCTGTGGCCCTCATGTGGCAGGTCCAGAGTTCAGGATGTTGTTCTTCCCAAGAATTCCCTCCTGTTCTGGAATCAGGGACTAAAAAACCAAAAAACTAGCTTTCTGCATCTATCAGTTTTTGTTTCATACACCTAAGAAAGGGGGACATAGCCTCACCAAAAAGTCACCAATAAACATGGGATCAAGGCCTACGGTACACTTTAGTTAGCAGCCTCTCATGTCCTGCCGCAGATTCTTTGCCTTTTGGGCAGAGATCTTAGAGATTATCTAGCTCAAACCTTTCATTTTACAAATAACGAACTTGAATCCAAGTGAGGTTACAGTTTATTTGTGATAAGAAAGGTCTTCCTCCTCTGAGGCCTGCCCTTTGACCACCATTACACAGTCTAATATTTGATGCTTGGCTTTTAAGCAACATTGAACCAACATGGATAATGACCCCCGACATGGGCAGGAAGAGACAAAAGTGCTGTTTAAAACAAACTTGGCTTTCTAAATTTTGACAATGAACTGCCGGATTTAAAATGTGAGCCTACAAGGAAATAGCCTTGTAAACATATACAGCAGATATGCAGTGAGGACTTAATTAATACGTGAAGTTGAAATGAACCATGAATTAACAATGGCATTCATCAAACTGAAATTACGCTGTTGTTAGTCATGCATTGGCATTTGTGGGCTTTATTCCCTCAGTAATACGTAAAACATGCCCAGGCGCACACCTAGTAACCATCAAATACAATGGACAAACATCCCAGGTGCAAAGGAAGCACTGCTTGGTGAAGGCCACCAGTCTTTGGTGGGCTTGTGCTGACAACCCCATAACTCATTCCACTGTTGGCATTTTTTACAACCCTGTTCTAAACACAAGTTTTATTTCATTGCTTTTAACCCAAGATGTGTGTAAAATATTCAAAAACACTGAGATAATGCCAGGAAGAGGGTTCTGAGAACAGTCAAAGTTTTAAAACATATTAGTCAGGCAATATAAATATTCACTGTCTTGAGGTAAAAATATCAAAAAAAAAAAAAAAAAAAAAGAAACGAAAAAGAAAAACCAAGACACAAGGAACTCTCAGAACACCGACTTGTTTGTATTCTGGCCAAAGAACTTTTACCCTGTTACAGGGTAAATGTGCTCTCTTGAGACAGGAGAGCAATGCAGCTGCCAGTGTCATTAGCTCTGCTCACCAAGTACCACACTGTCAATCCCAGGTACTCTATCCATTCGGTCTCTAATCCTCTCAACAAAAGGTTGGATGTTATCTCCATTTCCCAGCTAAAGAAACTGAGATTCAAAAAGCTAAGCAAAGCCCAAGGTTACCCATGAGACTATGCAGAGCTGGGATGTAAACCCACAGCTAAGTCCATGCTTTTCCACTACACTATAAGCCATCATTCAATTATTCTTTAACCAAGAGTAAAAATGAACTCAAACAAATGCTCTGACACTACCTACTCTTCCTTGCCTGGCACGAGCCCACACCTCTCTAAGTTGGCTAAGAACCACACGAAAACTAAATGTCAGGATGCTGCAGGGCAGTTGTTGCCAACAAAATGATTCAGGTGAAGATGCCTCCCCCGTAATTCTTCTTCCAAGTTGCTTATTTTAAACACAAAAGCTCCTTAGATTTTCACTGTAAATTGTTGGAACTGGAAATGTGAGAGCAATTTCAGAGGAAAGCTGTGATTTCCATGGTTTGCCTAAGTCTGCAGCCCAGAAGAGCCAAGATTATGTTATTTTCCCCCAGAACGGTGTTAGTAGTGATCTCTCTGATTGTGTCAGATCAAGTATCCCCAAAATACTAACCAGTAAGCTATGGCCCAAGCTGATCTTTTAACTTTGCTTTTCTATGGTATTTCAAAAGAATAAAAGAAAGAAAAAAGGGAATAATGAACATGATGCCAATAATAATAATAGCTACAATTTATCAGGCACTTTCTATAAGCGAGACTCTGTGTATATATCTTATCGTTTAATCCCCATAACAGTCCTAGGAGGTCAGCTGGCATCGTGTAAAGGACATTATCATGGATGAGGAAGCTGGGACTCGGATAGGTTTAGTTTTCTGCCACGTTCCCACAGCTAGTAATGGGCAAAGCAGGACTCAGACAAGACCTGCCTCCAGAACCCACTCGATTGACCATTACACACACAGTTTCTTATGAAGCAAGACAGGACTAGGGCTGGCTCCCTGAAGATGCCCATTTGGGACTCTGTCACCACTCATCACTTTTTTTTGTGTGTGTGTGTGTGGTATGCGGGCCTCCCTCTGTTGTGGCCTCTCCCGTTGCGGAGCACAGGCTCCGGACGCGCAGGCTCAGCGGCCATGGCTCACGGGCCCAGCCGCTCCGCGGCATGTGGGATCCTCCCAGACCGGGGCGCGAACCCGGTTCCCCTGCATCGGCAGGCGGACGCGCAACCACTGCGCCACCAGGGAAGCCCCTACTCATCACTTTTTTGTTGGTCCCATTTCAATCTGCGCTAGCCAGTCAGGGGTGATGTCTTACTGGTTCCATGACACCCACTGACAGAGCCACTCTCTACAGACGGGGCATGCTATGCTGGTTCTCAGTCCACTTCCAAATCTCTGCTGAGACCTCCAGGAGCAGATGAAAATGACTATCAATCCCAGTGCGTTCTGTCCCTTTCCAAGATTAGGCAGAACGATGGAGCCAGGCACACACACCACAGTTTTAAAACCTACTGTGTATTCTGCTGTGAATACCCAGTTGTCAAAACTGAAAGTGTCTGGATTCTTATGGAAGGGCCACCCTGTCACATTCCTAGCCTTGAACATCCAGCTGGCTCCAGGAGGGTGAATCTGTCAACAGACTCTTTCCTCATGTGCTGGCCGATTGCCTGGCCCCTGGACCAGCTGGATCTGAGCCTTCCAAGTTGCCAAGCCTGGTCTCAAGGCAGGAGCTTTCTCTATATCCTCCTTTTGACCCAGTAGCCCAAGAAGTCTTTCTGAATGAGCTAAGGGAAGCACAGTTTACCCACCCTTCAGGACTCAGATCAAAGACCTTCTCTTCCAAGAAACCTTCTACTATCCCTCCCAGCAACTCCTCATCCTCCAAGGTCTCGGCTCAATCATTTATTCTGGGAGGCTTTCCCCAACCACACTCTCTAAATGGGGCCTCCCTGCCCCAATTACTCCAGCATCACCCTGCATAACTGCTTCCCAGCACTTACCACAACCTGAATTCATGCCGATTACTTGTGTGTATCTGTTTATTTTCCATCCTCCCCACAGTAACCGCATGCTCTACCAGGGCAGGAACCTTACCGCCTCACGACTGTTGTTTGTGGTGAGCTCAGAGCTGGAGATGCTGCTGCAGGTAATCAACACCTGAAGCAGTGTTACCCAATAAAAGGAGAAAGCAAGCACGTGTACCATTTTAAATTTGTTAGGGGCCCCACTAAAGAAGCAAAAAGAAACAGGTGAAATAAATTTTAATAAGTCTTTAACCCAGTACTCCAAAATGTTATTATTCCATCATGTAAGCAATATAGAAATTATTAATGAGATATTTCAATATATTAATGAGATATGTTCAGTTTTTTGGTTCTAAGTCTTTAAAATCAGGTATGTATTTTACACTTACAACAGATCTCAATTAAGATACCAAATTTTCATCAATAATAATCTGTACTTAGCTTCCGTAACACTGACAGTTGAAACAGTAGATTCACATACCCAAACTGTATCAGACACAAACGATTTCTAATAACTTGGTCAAGGATAAGTTTTTAAATTTAAAGTTAATTAAATTAAGTAAATTTACGCGCCAAGTACACAATGGCCCCCTGTGGCTGGTGGCTGCTATACTGGAGACTCATTTAAATGATTCAATGAGAAAATGAATTCTAAAATATCAATTGATTGCTAAATTAACTGTAAAGAAAATGTTGGCACTAGTCAATTGAAAGGCTTTAAATCTCTTGGATTTTCTCTGGAGGCTAAATCACTTTGTATCAAGTCAGTGCAATCCTGAATCATTTCCCTGTAGGAGTACACCAGCCCTACCATCTTGTGCCACGCATGGGAGATAAGGCTACATAGAGGCACCAGATGCAATCAGGAAGCCTGAACTTCAGGCCCAGCTCAATCACAAAGACTCAATCCAGTTGGGGGCGACAGTAACTGGTGGAATCAGGGACACAACTAAGCCACACAGCTCTTCTGTTAGATTAGCAAGAAGCTGTCCTTCTTCCAGCTCTTTCTGCCTGACCCAGTCCTTCAGCACTCTACCACTCCACTTTTCATTCTGATTGCATACAAGCTGCAGTTTCCCTTATAAGACAGTCAATAAGTTGAGCCTGGAGAGAGCCCTATTCGCCGTGAACAGGGTGACTAGATGTCCCTGTTGGACAGGACAATTGCAGTTCAAGCCTGTTGTCCTGGTGTCATCTGCACCCCTCTTCACTCTCAAAACTCTGGAAGATTAGAATTCACTGTGGAACCTCACAGAGAACTGAGCTCCTAGCAGGCACTTGGCAAACAGCTGTTGGATGTTAATGAGCAGAGCATGGCGGGAATCCTGAGGATGCCCGACGCTCCCCTCTGCCCTTCTCTTCCATACATACGATTTGGGGAGTAATAAACAAATGCAACCCTGTTATAAATAAAGAGAATAAACTGGACTTTATACTAACAAGATGAAATTTGCACTCTTCGGTGTCTTTTTTTTAAACATCTTTATTGGAGTATAATTGCTTTACAATGGTGTGTTAGTTTCTGCTTTACAACAAAGTGAATCAGTTATACATATACATATGTCCCCATATCTCTTCCCTCTTGTGTCTCCCTCCCTCCTACCCTCCCTATCCCACCCCTCTAGGTGGTCACAAACCACCTAGCTGACCTCCCTGTGCCATGCAGCTGCT
>NC_041222.1:36337214-36337572 GCF_002837175.3 Physeter macrocephalus
CCTCCCTGTGCCATGCAGCTGCTTCCCACTAGCTATCCACCCTACGTTTGGTAGTGTATATATGTCCATGCCACTCTCTCACTTTGTCACAGCTTACCTTTCCCCCTCCCCATATCCTCAAGACCATGCTCTAGTAGGTCTGTGTATTATTCCCGTCCTACCCCTAGGCTCTTCATGACACTTTTTCTTAGATTCTATATATATGTGTTAGCATATGGTATTTGTTTTTCTGCTTCTGACTTACTTCACTCTATGACAGACTCCAGGTCCATCCACCTCACTGCAAATAACTCAGTTTCATTTCTTTTTATGGCTGAGTAATATTCCATTGTATATATGTGCCACATCTTCTTTATCC
>NC_041222.1:36337661-36340834 GCF_002837175.3 Physeter macrocephalus
TTCTGCCCATTTTTGGATTGAGTTGTTTGTTTTTTTGTTATTGAGCTGCATGAGTTGCTTGTAAATTTTGGAGATCAATCCTTTGTCAGTTGCTTCCTTTGCAACTATTTTCTCCCATTCTGAGGGTTGGCTTTTGGTCTTGTTTATGGTATCCTTTGCTGTGCAAAAGCTTTTAAGTTTCATTAGGTCCCATTTGTTTATTTTTGTTTTTACTTCCATTTCTCTAGGAGGTGGGTCAAAAAGGATCTTGCTGTGATTTATGTCATAGAGTGTTTTGCCTGTTTTCCTCTAAGAGTTTGATAGTATCTGGTCTTACATTTAGGTCTTTAACCCATTTTGAGTTTATTTTTGTGTATGGTGTTACGGAGTGTTCTAATTTCATACTTTTACATGTAGCTGTCCAGTTTTCCCAGCACCACTTATTGAAGAGGCTGACTTTTCTCCACTGTATATTCTTGCCTCCTTTATCAAAGATAAGGTGACCATATGTGTGTGGGTTTATCTCTGGGCTTTCTATCCTGTTCCATTGATCTATATTTCTGTTTTTGTGCCAGTACCATACTGTCTTGATTACTGTAGCCTTGTAGTATAATCGGAAGTCAGGGAGCCTGATTCCTCCAGCTCCATTTTTCGTTCTCAAGATTGCTTTGGCTATTCGGGGTCTTTTGTGTTTCCATACAAATTGTGAAATTTTTTGTTCTACTTCTGTGAAAAATGCCAGGTAGTAGAGTCATTTTCACAATGTTGATTCTTCCAATCCAAGAACATGGTATATTTCTCCACCTATTTGTATCATCTTTAATTTCTTTCATCAGTGTCTTATAGTTTTCTGCATACAAGTCTTTTGTCTCCTTAGGTAGGTTTATTCCTCGATATTTTATTCTTTTTGTTGCAACGGTAAATGCGAGTGTTTCCTTAATTTCACTGTCAGATTTTTCATCATTAGTGTATAAGAATGCCAGAGATTTCTGTGCATTAATTTTGTATCCTGCTACTTTACCAAATTCATTGATTAGCTCTAGTAGTTTTCTGGTAGCATCCTTAGGATTCTCTATGTATAGTATCATGTCATCTGCAAACAGTGACAACTTTACTTCTTCTTTTCCGATTTGGATACCTTTTATTTCTTTTTCTTCTCTGATTGCTGTGGCTAGAACTTCCAAAACCATGTTGAATAAGAGTGGTGAGAGTGGGCAACCTTGTCTTGTTCCTGATCTTAGTGGAAATGGTATGGGTTTTTCACCATTGAGTACAATGCTGGCTGTGGGTTTGTCATATATGGCCTTTATTATATTATGTTGAGTTCCCTCTATGCCTACCTTCTGCAGGGTTTTTATCATAAATGGGGGTTGTATTTTGTCAAAAGCTTTCTCTGCATCTATTGAGATGATCATATGGCTTTCCTCCTTCAGTTTGTTGATATGGTGTATCACGTTGAGTGATTTACATATACTGAAGAATCCTTGCATTCCTGGAATAAACCCCACTTGATCATGGTGTATGATCCTTTTAATGTGCTGTTGGATTCTGTTTGCTAGTATTTTGTTGAGGATTTTTGCATCTATGTTCATCAGTGATAGTGGCCTGTAGTTTTCTTTCTTTGTGACGTCTTTGTCTGGTTTTGGTATCAGGGTGATGGTGGCCTCATAGAATGAGTTTGGGAGTGTTCCTCCCTCTGCTATCTTTTGGAAGAGTTTGAGAAGGATAGGTGTTAGCTCTTCTCTAAATGTTTGATAGAATTCGCCTGTGAAGCCATCTGGTCCTGGGCTTTTGTTTGTTGGAAGATTTTTAATCACAGTTTCAATTTCAGTGCTTGTGATTGGTCTGTTCATATTTTCTATTTCTTCCTGGTTCAGTCTCGGCAGCTTGTGCATTTCTAAGAATTTGTCCATTTCTGCCAGGATGTCCATTTTATTGGCATACAGCTGCTTGTAGTAATCTCTAATAATCTTTTGTATTTCTGCAGTGTCAGTTGTTACATCTCCTTTTTCATTTCTAATTCTATTGATTTGAGTCTTCTCCCTTTTATTCTTGATGAGTCTGGCTAATGGTTTATCAATTTTATTTATCTTCTCAAAGAACCAGCTTTTAGTTTTATTGATCTTTGCTACTGTTTTCTTCATTTCTTTTTCATTTATTTCTGATCTGATCTTTATGATTTCTTTCCTTCTGCTAAATTTGGGGTTCTTTTGTTCTTCTTTCTCTAATTGCTTTAGGTGCAAAGGTAGGTTGTTTATTCGAGATGTTTCCTGTTTCTTAAGGTAGGATTGTATTGCTATAAACTTCCCTCTTAGAACTGCTTTTGCTGCATCCCATAGGTTTTGGGTCGTCGTGTCTCCATTGTCATTTGTTTCTAGGTATTTTTTTATTTCCTCTTTGATTTCTTCAGTGATCACTTCGTTATTAAGTAGTGTATTGTTTAGCCTCCATGTGTTTGTATTTTTTATAGATCGTTTCCTGTAATTGATATCTAGTTTCATAGAGTTGTGGTCAAAAGATACTTGATACGATTTCAGTTTTCTTAAATTTACCAAGGCTAGATTTGTGACCCAAGATATGATCTATCCTGGAGAATGTTCCATGAGCACTTGAGAAAAATGTGTATTCTGTTGTTTTTGGATGGAATGTCCTATAAATATCAATTAAGTCCATCTTGTGTAATGTATCATTTAAAGCTTGTGTTTCCTTATTTATTTTCATTTTGGATGATCTGTCCATTGGTGAAAGTGGGGTGTTAAAGTCCCCTACTATGATTGTGTTACTGTCGATTTCCCCTTTTATAGCTGTTTGTATTTGCCTTATGTATTGAGGTGCTCCTATGTTGGGTGCATAAATATTTACAATTGTTATATCTTCTTCATGGATCGAACCCTTGATCATTATATAGTGTCCTTCTTTGTCTCTTGTAATAGTTTTTACTTTAAAGTCTATTTTGTCTGATATGAGAATTGCTACTCCAGCTTTCTTCTGATTTCCATTTGCATGGAATATCTTTTTCCATCCCCTCACTTTCAGTCTGTATGTGTCCCTAGGTCTGAAGTGGGTCTCTTGTAGACAGCATATATATGGGTCTCGTTTTTGTATCCATTCAGCCAGTCTGTGTCTTTTGGTGGGAGCATTTAATCCATTTACATTTAAGGTAATTATCAATATGTATGTTCCTATTACCATTT
>NC_041222.1:36341029-36341331 GCF_002837175.3 Physeter macrocephalus
TTCTTTATTCTGCTCTGCAGTAGTTATTTCCACTATTTTATCTTCCAGGTCACTTATCCGTTCTTCTGCCTCAGTTATTCTGCTATTGATCCCATCTAGAGTATTTTTAATTTTATTTATTGTGTGGTTCATTGTTTCTTGCTTCCTCTTTAGTTCTTCTAGGTCATTGTTAAATGTTCCTTGCATTTTCTCTATCCTATTTCCAAGATTTTGGATCATCTTTACTATAATTACTCTGAATTCTTTTTCAGGTAGACTGCCTATTTCCTCTTCATTTGTTAGGTCTGGTGGGTTTTTACCTT
>NC_041222.1:36341393-36365570 GCF_002837175.3 Physeter macrocephalus
TCTTTTCATTTTGCTTATCTTACTGTGTTTGGGGTCTCCTTTTCACAGGCTGCAGGTTCGTAGTTCCCGTTGTTTTGGTGTCTGTCCCCAGTGGCTAAGGTTGGTTCAGTGGGTTGAGTAGGTTTCCTGGTTGAGGGGACTAGTGCCTGTGTTCTGGTGGATGAGGCTGGATCTTGTCTTTCTGGTGGGCAGGTCCACGTCTGGTGGTGTGTTTTGGGGTGTCTGTAGCCTTATTATGATTTTAGGCAGCCTCTCTGTTAATGGGTGGGGTTGTGTCCCTGTCTTGCTAGTTGTTTGGCATAGGGTGTCCAGCACTGTAGCTTGCTGGTCATTGAGTGAAGCTGGGTCTTGGTGTTGAGATGGAGATCTCTGGGAGATTTTTGCCGTTTGATATTACGTGGAGCTGGGAGGTCTCTTGTGGACCAGCGTCCTGAAGTTGGTTTTCCCACCTCAGAGGCACAGCCCTGACGCCTGGCTGGAGCACCAAGAGCCTTTAATCCACACGGCTCTGCCTGGGGAGAAATTCCAGTGGCAGGTATGGGTGACACATCTTCTTCTTTAGCAGGTGGCATCCTGGCGACTTCCGGCCCGCCGTCCCCACGACTGTCGCGGCTTCGGCTGCCGGGGTCCTTCCAGAGCCAGCAGCCTCAGTGAGGCCGCCCTCCCCTTGGGCTCCGGGGCAGTTCCGTGAAGGCAGAGGGAAGAGACCCCAAGCCGGGAGTTGAATCTTCGGTGTTTTAAATTTCCTTTTGCTCTTTCCTTAATCATGCCTTTTCCCCAAGATCAAATGCCCTCCGTTTTCCCTGAATATTAAAATTAGTTTTTTCTCTGACAGTTTCTCTCTATGGCTTTGCTTCCCTCACCCCCACTTCCTTTCAAAGATTAGCTGCCCATAAAGCTTTCTCAGACTTCTCACTCCTCCCAAAGTCTAGCCTCTTGAGTTTCCCTTAACTCCGGTTGTTTGCAACTAATCTTATTTCTCCCCACTCTTTCATTTCCCCTTCAATTCGTGAGCCTGTTAGAATCTGACAATTGCCCTGATTAATTCTTCTGACTTAGGATTTAAGAAATGTAAGCAAAAGAAAGATTTGTCCCTTTTATTTTTATTTTTTGTTTTATTTTATCCTGTAATAAACCTTTTATTTTTATTTTACAGTTGAAGAAGGCCCCTAACTCTTGTTTATGTTATTTCCTACAATCTCCTTCACTCTCAAGTCTCCACCTTCTTTTCATTTAGTCATGTACACATCTGTCTCCATCATATGCCACGAGTAGGCGTTGGAGCATGGACTCTGGTCCTGGGCACCCGACTCTGAAAGCCCAGCTCCTCTACAAACTAGGTGTGTACACAAAACTGCTTGTTCTGAGCTAGGAAGAATAGGGATTACAACACCCATCTCAGAGGGCTTTGGAGTATTTAAATGAGTTAACACAAGTAGGGCACATACAACCATGCCAGACCCACACTGAGGGCTCGACAACAGGCAGCTACTGTCATTACTCATCCTTATTTCTCCCTTGCACTTAGCACAGTGCTGTGCCCTGCACACGGCATTGTCCAATAAATGCTCTTTCAACTTGAATGTTTATTGCTGCAGATGAGACAAATGTGAGCTGACTCTCAGAAGGGTTCTTAAGCTTCACCTGGCAAATATCTCTGCTTATGCCAGAGCCCCAGAGTCTGGAATGTGGCGGACTGCTTAGGGAAGAAGCTCACTGGATTAGTGCAAATCCTTCTCTAATCTTGGAGGGGGAGTGGTGAGGAGTATCAGACTGCACGTGCAGCTCATGGTAGCTCAGTAGCCATCATCATTTAATAAGAACATGGTATTCTGTAGTTTCACATGTAGGATATGACACCCTAACACGTGCAAGCTGAAGCCTACATGCTTGGGTATGGAATAAGCAGTGCATCAAGACCTAGTTCCTAGGGTACCTCCTTATCAGACTCTTCCTCTGTACCTCCCCACCTTACCTGCCTACTTGCCCCCCCCACACACACACCCCTAAGCTCCAGCCAAAATGAAGGTACCTTCATTCCCTGTCACACGCCTGAAAGTCTCGCCAGTCTTTTTAGAACCTCCTTGTGCCACATCAATTTTCTTGCCCACAGGCCAACTTCTATTCCATAATGGCTGGTTTAAGGGTCTCCCCTCCTCTGGGAAGATATTCCAGATTCCTCAAATAATTACACTTTTTTTCTCAATGTTCCCTCCATGTTGTGGGCACACTTCCACCCGAGGCCTAACCCTACTGTGCTGTAATTGTCACCTTCTCTGTCTGTCTGCCTCTAGATTGCTAACTCCCCGTGGGCAAGAATTCAGAGTAGATGTGTAGTGTTGATTGAATGAATAAATGAATGAATATACTGCTTTCAAGTTTACAACATGTCTTTTGCATAAATCAACCTCTGTAACCTTTATATCGTTATGAGTTCTTACTATCATTTTCATTTTATACAGAAGGAAAATTTTGTTCATAGAGCTAAAATCATTTGCCCAAATGTTCACTGTCAATGAAAGATAAAAACAGAAATGGTTTTTCTGACTCCAAATCAAGGGCCCAGAGTCTTCCATGGAAAGAAAATTCCATGTGCATTATCTCAATTAATCTCTAAAACAACCCTGCCACACAGAATAAACTGAGTCCCAGAGTGTCTCAAGTTCATGAATCTTACAGAGGTAGTGGCCTGCTTCCTGAACATAGTATTTTTAGCCTCTAAAGCTCAAGCCTTTCCTCTGAACTCCAAGCTCCATGGATACACATGGGGACTCAGAAAGAAAAATGTCTTCCAGCTGCTGTTTACAGTCAGGCTGGGCAAACCACTGTGAAATACACAGAGTAGAATGTCCTAATAAACTTGGCTTCATTCTCCACTCCTGAACTCCACTCTATTCTAACTGGGACAGGAGCACAGAGAGGTCAAGTCCTGACCACAGTCGAGCCCGAACTGGGTCAAAGGCTGAGTTTATTCTGGGCCCGATGCAGGGGCCTGTTCTCACCCAGGCAACATAGAAAGTTAACTAGGTTTACCCCAATTTCGACCTTACACTTACTATCACTAATGTGTTACTTTTACAGAATCTTTTCGAGTTTACAAAGCAGTTTCAAATGTCATCGGGGCTTCGAAGCAACCCAGTTAGATAGACAAGGCAGATATTATTATTCCTAATGAACGATGGCATACTGCACGGGACAAATCTAAGATCTGGGATTCAGGGCACGAAGTCGATATTCTTTTCTCTGTTTCATAAACTATCACTGTCAGGTGAGAGAAGAGGATCTGTTTGCCTACTTCTGGATCCTTGGGGGGACGTGAAATGGAAACAGAATCTCTCAAAACAGAATCACCTAAAAGAGACAGTCAAGGCACTCAACAACCAACAAGCCATCACTCTGTATATGTACATGCTTGTCTCCATAACAAGCTAGACTATTACAATAGAGATATTCTCATCTCCTCTTGCTTAACAGAAATGTCAATCTTAATATGGCAATGTATTTCAATAGAATATTTTAAATTAAAAAAAAAAACAAGATTTGTAAAAATTAGAAAACTAAAAAGCTCGCGACACAGGTTAGAACCCTTGAGACAGAACTCAACAACCCAGCTAATTAGGAGGATGCCAGACTCTACTGCAGCCCCCGTTCCAGCCTTCCACGGGGAGAGGCAGAACTGCACTTTTCAGCAGATGGTAGCCAAAATCCTAAAATTCTGTTTTTGTCAGAGAATAGGAGGAAGATTTTTTTTCCTAGTGACAATTTCTGATTCTTTGGTACACCCACAAGTCATCAAGTGTAGGAAATTTAAACTAGAGTCACTAATTTGCTATTTATTGTAACAACACTGCCTAGTGTTTACACAGCACATTCCGTTCTGGGATCTCCAAGAATGTTATGATCCTTTCCACTAAAACAGATGGAGAAACTAAGGCACGCGAGACCACCCACATGGCCACCGGGAGGGGCCGAGAGCAGGAGCCATCTCACTCATCATTGGGCCCATAGCCTTCTGCCAGGACTAAGTCAAGATTTGGTTTCCTAACAAGACACAATAACCAGGAGAAGCTGGGCACGGAGTTCACATCTTGGAAAAGGTGGGTATATAGGAAATCCCATGAAACCAACATTCAATTTGATTTAGAACCTGAGAAACAGGCCTATGGGTGAGTCTGTAGACAACAGCCATCTGGGAGGATGCCAGGAGCTCAGTAAAGCCCTCCTATGAATTTCCCCACCCTGAGTCGAAATTGTCACCCTTAACATTTATCCCCTAAGCTTCAATTTCTGCCAAATTACAAATCCTCTGGGGAGGAATAATACTTTAAGCTATAATTGATCTTTTGTAACTTGTTGTGAATTAAGGCTTTGAGAGTCAGTCTCAGAATTGTTGAGGAAGAGAATATTGAGGATGCTGAGAACAAAAAGATGTAAAGATACAGGAGACAGAGAAGACTTCAGTGAGAGGCAAGCCACCAAGGAAAAACTGCATCCATTTTATAATCCTGCCCAAGTTCCAAGATATTTTATCTTCCTTTCTAATTGATCTTCAGGCAGCAGTGCCTTCCAGCTATCACTCCAATATTTCTGTCTAGGTTGTACCTTAAATTATGTACAAATCTTTCTATTAATCTCTTAAGTTTGAAAGAAGATACATTTAACTCACTCTGTTTTGTCCATGAATCTAGAATTATTTCAAAGAAACATTTAAATGATATTAATAGATTTTCAAATGTGTGATGAGATGTTGGAAGCCCACCCAGAGTTTATGCTGCCATGGGAGATTACCTGGGAAGGGACCCAAGATATGCACGGGCTTTTGGAATGTAACCCGTCTGGACTGCTTGCCTAGGTCAGTAGTTTACCAGCCCTGTGGCCCTGGGCAGGTTTCCTAATCTCCCGGCTCCTCCCTGACTTCTCTGTAAAATGAGGTTAATAACACCTACTCACCCCATAGGTTATCAAAAGGATTAAAGAAGATAAAAGAGTAAAGGGTTGAGACAGGGGACAGAGTAAAGGGCTCACGCTGAGAACTACAAAGTAGGCCAAGGCCAGAATTCAAATGTATGTTAACCAGGGGGTAACAAACACGACAGACTTGGACAGCCTCTGGCCATGTTGCTAACGAAGATTACTGTTTGAGGCATAAAATGTATTTGCAGAAAGGCATCCACTGGTATCAATGACTAAACAGAGGCAACAGAGTACAGTGGTTAAGACGGTACAGCCTGGAAACTAGCTTCTTGAGCAAGTTATGAAGCCTCTCAGGGTCTTTGTCTTCTCATCTGTAAAACTGGTAGACTAATCACAGGACCTCACTCTTAGGGTTGTCAAGAGCATCAAATGTATTCTCACCAAGAATGATATCACTGGAGAGTGATCTTAGACGTTCGAATGGTGGTGGTGCTCCCAAGCACAACCCTGCCTGACAAAGACATATTCCTTACCGTTCAATGTTTCTTGTTATGGAGAAATTAAATTAAATTCAAATTCAAATTAATAAAGTTAATTTTAATTTAATTTTTCTCCTTAGGAGGACAATCATGAGAAAAAAGGTTGCAAAACACTGAGTTAGTATATATAAAGCACCTACAACAGGGTCTGACACATAATAATCGGGCAATCAGTACTTGATGAAGACATTTTTCTTATATTTAGACGTAACAATAGTATCCTGGCTCCAATTAAGTATGTAATAATTGAATTAATTGGAGGCTACCGTTTCAAACTAAGTGTTTTAAGCTATTTAAAATTACTTAAATCACTGAAAATGACTTTAAAGTACACGTGTTGGTGAGAGGGGATTTGAAGAATCGGGAGAAGGGAAAGCTGATCTTTCCGCCTGCCTTGGAGTCCCTGCCTAAGTAATGTTAATCTTTCTTAATTGCTACTTTTTACCCTCCTGCTTTATATCTTTGTCAGAAGCAGGAGTAAGCGTGGTGGAGTGAAAACAGTATATGCTTTGACAAAACCACCTAACCTCTCTGAGTCTTTCTCCTGGAAAGAAATGCACCTTCTTCTAAAGTTTGTCAAAAGCATTAAATGACAGCGTTCATGAATTGCATGGCACAGGGCTTCCACATATAGTAGAGGCTTGATAAATACTAGCTTTTCTTTCAAATTATCCATTTTGAATGACTGTGAACCACAAAATGGAGGTTTTCATTAGGATGCAGTCAATATTTAGTGTCAAACTGAAAACATTTCCAAAACATTTTTTGAGAAAGATGTGTATTCAAGAAAAGAAAGATGTTTCATAGTTCAGCATTTCAGAGACCTGTAGGCAACCACTAGTAAGGATTAGCATGCTTTCTGATAATTTTCCTTTCTCCTTGGCAAGTGCTGCATAGACCCGGTCTCCTGTTGAGAAAGCCCTAGAGTGAAAGAGCAGGGGAGCTTTTCAGGCCATGCTCCCCCGGTCTGTCGGCTGGCTTTGG
This sequence comes from Physeter macrocephalus, assembly GCF_002837175.3. Taxonomy (NCBI): domain Eukaryota; kingdom Metazoa; phylum Chordata; class Mammalia; order Artiodactyla; family Physeteridae; genus Physeter; species Physeter macrocephalus. The sequence continues at coordinate 36,347,831 of NC_041222.1, forward strand.
TGGTTGGAGGCTTCCATGGGGTATGCGTGTATTTATTTCCCTTTGGTTTTCCTCAGGTCTAAATCCATTTGATCCTGGCAGCCAAATTCCCTCTTCACTCTCCTTAATAGTGACATTCCAGAGACCCAAGCATTTTAAGTGTAACAAATTGCCATTGTAACAGCTGCAATTATGAGTAAATTTGATCTTGAAAGAAGCCAAGGCACTGTAACTCAATAACTTTGTAACAGAGCTATCGTTATAATAAGGAAAAAGTACCACAGTGTTTTCCCGGTGCTACATCAGCTTCCTTGAACAGAAGTGGGGGAGAGAGCTAGTCAAGGATGTGCTTCCCCTCCCTCCCGGGAGGTTCGTTAACCAACTTGTATGCTTGTAAATTCATAAGCAGCATCCAGGTCTACAAACACAAAGACAGATTATTGATGTTCCTTGAGTGTTAAAGCGACTGATTAACCTAATCTGAACAATAATGTACCTATAAAGAAATGAATCCCTGATGACATTCTCAGAAATCATCTACAAACTCTACATGGGGGGAAAAATATTCCTGTTTCTAGAAACAAAATTCCAAGTATGTTGCAAAATCACTTGGTTTTCTCTGTTTCCGCATACTGTTTAGCCACATAATTACCAATTATTAACCTATTTAGATGGCCTCATGTCCTTTTATTCCTATTTGAAGTTTATCCATTTAGCACCTTTTGGTGCAGTGCTAAATCCAAAGCTTTCTATAAGACTGTTTCCTTCTTGATTCTTAGCTCAGAGAAGGGAGGGACGATTATCATCCCCATAAGACTTTATTGAGGCAAATAAGTCAAATTTCACCTCTACCGTTAATTCTTATAATAATGACAAAACTGCATAGCAATCTTTTTTCTTTTACCAAGGTCTGATTATTCTGACTTAAAGTTTCATAAGTGTGGGGATTTGACAGCTGCTCAATACATTTCTATGGAATACTGAGTAAATGAAAAAAGCAAGTACTTTGGTTTGCTATCTCCAACTATATTATACATGCACACACACACACACACACACACACACACGTAAATAAAATGACCAAATTGTTTCTGCTTTCACAGAAAATGCAGGAAGCAAGAAGAGACAAGCAGGTTTCATCCCAGTAGGTACCTGGCAGAAACTTCTCACATTTGGCACTGGATCTCTGACCAAAACAAAAGCACAATCCTACGGTGAAATTTATCGCCTCATCAGTCTCTCAGCTCACTAAACTCTGCATCAAGCCGACTTACTGTTAGGCGACTTGACCTGGTGTAACCGCTGCCACATAGCAACCCAATGAAATATTTATTGGTGGTTGTTACTGCTACGTGGAGCCCTCCCCTCGCCCATATCCTTTTTTCCCAGTCTCACTTTTCTTGCTTCTTCACCATCAAATCTTCCCCCTTGGTGCTCAGAGCATCAGGGTGGATTATACATACTGGCTTATGAAATGAGACTAGAAAATCAAAATATTTGTTCTGCCGAGGACATAAAAATGCTCCAAACCCACTTGGAAAAAATCACCCATGAGACATTTTAAACTATGAAATTCAAACAGTTAATGATATTTTTTCAGGTTCCCAAAGTCAAAATGCAAAATGTCACATAATGCATACTGACAACTTGGATTTCTGCTGCAAATTTCATAGGAGTGAAATAACTAAACAATTCTCTACCAAATCGTATAATTCACACTTCTAGCAACTACTGATTGCACATTTGTCCTGTGTCTGATAGTGGACTGGGAATTTACAAATAAACACCAAAACCTGGGTCAGGCAAATCCACCTCACAGTAGACTTAAAAACATATTCCGTTCAGTGTATAGCAGCTTTACTCATAATTGCCAAAACCTGATATGATCCAAATGTTCTTCAACCACTGAATGGATAAACTGTGGTCTATCCACACAATAGAATACTACTCAGCAATAAAAAGGAACAAACCACTGATACACTCAACCTCATGCATGAAATCTCAAATGCATTATACTAGGTGAAAGAATCCAGACTCAAAAAGGCTACATACTATATTATACCATTTATATGACATTCTAGAAAAGGCAAAACTATAGGGACAGAAAACAGATCAGTGGTTGCCAGAAGCTAGGTGTGGAGGAAGGGGATGACTATAAAGGACCCAGGAGAATTGCTGGTGGTGATGGAACTGATCTATATATCTTGATTGTGGTGGTGGTTACATAACTGTCTACATTTATCAAAACTAACAGAACTGTACACTGTAAAGGACAAATTCTACTCTATAAATTAGACCTTAATTTTTAAAAATCAACGCTTCAAAATTAATTTATGTTAGGAAAAAATTAAACCGTGATTGTCTCTGGGTGGGGAGACAAGTGACTGGGAAGGGGCTCAGGGGGTGATGGAAACAATCTATATCTTGAAAGGGGTTTAGGTTACACATGTGTATGCATTTGTCAAATCTCAAAGACTATACATTTAACATTTGTGAGTTTCATTGTATGTAAATTTTACATTAAAAAAACAGAAAAATATTAATGACACGCATGCCGAAGCATCTGGAGGGGAATGGACTGATGTCTGCAGCTTATTTTGAAATACATCAAAAATTAGATGTATAAATGGATGCATAATGATAGACAGATGCACAGATATGTAAATTAAATGGACTAATAGATGAATAAAGATGGATGGGTATATAAATATGTGATAAAGAAAGTATGTAAATGTTAATGATGGATTCTAGACAGTAAGTATAGTGGTGGTCACTTTAAATTTTTTAATTTTGCTGTATGTTGAAAATCATAATGAAATGGGAAAAAAACAATTCTAATGAATTAAAATATATCCATAACACAATGAGCATTTTAAAGGATTTAATAAAAACATATCCCATTAACTCTTACAAAGCTGTGAGGCATCATTTTTCCCATGACTATCGTATCCTAGTCATGTAACATATCAGATTCAAATTGTAAATTATGCCACAAACACAGAGAGCTGTGCCTGTCACTTCACAGGGTTTGCTCAACTATAAACTTGAATTAGACACACAAGGCTGAACATAGGCTTTATTTACCACTGATGATAAGAGAAAACTGACCCTTACAGAATGGCTTCCTAATTCCCTACCATTGTATTAACTCATACACAGGATGCTGGAACTGGTGCAAAAGGGGGAGATGCTCTAAATTTTATTCCCAATGATGTTATTCCAATGCTCCCAAGGTTGGAGTTGGAGAATCATGGAATTGGAAAAGGCCAGCTCTCTATACTAGTGATTCATCGTGTTATCTTCATTTAGGGCCACACGGGAGTCTTTGCCCTCTCGGGGTAATTCAGCAGTCTCAGGTTCTGTGCCAGGCTGGACTTCTGACCCTGTTCCTATCAGTTAATAACAACTGCTGGTTAGAATTTATGTCTATGGAGTTGGAACTTTCTCCTGTGATGGGGCACTCTTACAATGACACTGCTTTAAAATCTCCAAAATCTACAAATCTGCACACTGTGTTGCTTTTCCTATAATCATACAATCTGAAAGCTGAGAGCTGATCAGAAGGCTGATAAATAGATGCTTTCATTTCAATGCCCTTGTTGTGGCAGGTCTCAGGTTAGCTACAGCGACCTCTACCCCACCACAGACACACACACACACACACACACACACACCCTCTGTTACAGAGGTTTAAGGGTCAGGTATACAGAGCTCAGCCCACACAGACACACACAGACACACACACACACACACAGACACACAGACAGACACACACACACACCCACACACACCCTCTGTTACAGAGGTTTAAGGGTCAGGTATACAGAGCTCAGCCTCAGAGAAAATTGGCTTTGTCTCTTGGAATCAAGAAGAACAGTTTATGAAATGTTTTACTAGGGGCTGAAAGAGATTGTCTTTCTACCAAACAACAAAGAAGTAATCATCATGGTGGGGCCTGGGGGACTTTACTGGCTGGGTTACAGATATCACTATAAGCCGAAGAACCAATCTTAATGTCCCATCATACATGTATGGTAAAATAAATAGTGGTTACTCCAAGCAGGTTCTTATAGAGTGATAATGTTTTCTAGAAACACTTCATGACATAGGGAACATGGGAAATCTCCTGATTTACTGTGGTCATGGGAGACTGGGGTTTTGGTTAGTCTTTACCCTCAGCTATGCCTTACAGCATTTACATGTACTAATGTCTCGGTATCAGTGTGTTTTTCCTAACTGTAATCTTAAAATGATTTCCGTATAATTTAGGGTTGTCAGACATACCAAATAACAACACAGGATACTCAGTTAAATTTGCATTTCAGGTGAAAAACAAATTATTTTAATAAAAGTATGGCCCGTACAATATTTGGGACAAGCTCTTACTAAAAATATATTCTTTTATCTGGCAGCCCTAAATAGAAATAAAAACTTGAGATGTGTTAGTGAAAAGCTATTAAAACTGTATTAATTGATGCCTTCAAAAGTCTCAGCTTTCCAGTGATGTGATGTCAGAATTGCATTTGGGGATAGAAACTGATGCTGAGAACTGGGTTTTCTGGCTTCAGGCCTGCACTTTAGGCTTACTAGGTGGTAAGTTCCACTGGGAAAAAGCTCTGGGGTCTACCAGTATCTTGTACACAATTAGCTCTCAAAGTTATCCCTGGAGAAAGCAAATGAATGAATGGTTGAACTCCAGAGAGCCCTCTCACACTACCTCATTCCTGGGAGACTTCAGGTTTCCCGGTATTGAGGAATGACCCCATTTCTTTCCCAATCCTCCAAGTAGTCTCCATCTTTGTCATTTTCTCTCCGTGCATAAATGAATTTGAAAAGGGCTTCCTGCTGGTGCAAAGAGTAAGTCTGAAAAGCTTGTCCATATCTTGAGGGACATTATTGGAACATTCTGTCTAGAGCAAAGGCCGACCTTGAGCTGGGGCCTAGCAAATTTGCCCTAAGACACAGTCCTGTTCCTCACCTGCTTGCTCTGCTCACCTTTTGCCCTTTTTTTCGGTGGGGATGTGGGTCGGAGGGGAATCACAGCCTAAGCTTGAAAACTCAAACCTGAAAACACTTGCTTAGCTTGGCCGGTGGATTAAAGAAGAATCTATATTCCACCAACAATTTTCATGAATTGTCTCCACCCTTGATCCTTGGCTTCTTCTATTTCCTACTTCCTACCCACCACCCTCCCAATATATTTCTAATTTCTAATTTCCATGGTAAGCTTTTAAAAATTTGTTCTAGTGTTGTTGTCATTTTAGAAGATATTCCATTTCTCCAAAAACCACATAAAGTATTAAATTCCTTAGAGGAACTTGTATTAAGTATGTTTTGCTGTTCAGAACTGCCTTCTGGAATTCATGAGCATCAGTAATAATAATTACCATTCTCATTATCATATTCTTGTATCAGTGAGAGACATGTACTCTGAAAACAAAGAAGCAATGTTACTTGTTCCTCATTTATCATGTGCATTGCCAAATAGGTAAAGTCTATATCTGTCTCAAGACTAACCAGGTTATTCTCAAGACTAATTGCAAAATTCACTCTTTCAGATAGAACAGAGTCCAGGGGAAGAGCTGAAGTGCTAAGAAATATTCTAAGTACTGGGGAGAAAGGGAGAAGGAGGAAGTTTGGAAAGACATTAGAACAGGGAATATGAAAAGGGCACATCTGATGGGCAATGTGGACCAACAGTAAAATCACAAGTGACACTGGTTCAAGATGGTAATTAATGGATCGGAATGAATGTCAGAAAATAGCTCACCTGCTCCATGATTTTATAAGTGAAATAAGCCCAGTGAGGAGTGACCTGCTAATAGCAGGTTGAGCTAGTAGCAAAGCTAAGACCAGAATCCAAATATCCCAAGTCCACCCAATACCTCTTTTATTTTATGAAACAGTTTCTCCAACTGGCTGCTCCCACGTCTGCACTAAAATGAGATAGTACTGTGTATGTCATCATAAAATGATTTGAGTTCTAAGGCAATTAAGAGAAATTCAGCCCCTCGATTTATTACTTCCTCTATCATTTATTTTCCTGTACAAATTAATTTTAAATATTTATTCATTCATTTATTCTTCTATTGATGGTCTTTATGTACTAGATCTTATTCCAGATTGAGGGAATACCACAGTTAATAAGATGGGGCCCCTGCCCCTACTGAGTTTTATCCTGGAAGGGAAAATCCAATAACAATCAAATAAAGAAACAATATGGTTTTGGATTCAGATACATTATCAAAGAGGAAATTAACATGTTAAAGCTAGACAGAAGCTGGATAGATGAGATTAAGGGTGTACTTTAGCAAGGATGACTGTCGAAGGTCCTTCAAAGGAGGTGACATTTGCTTTGATATGGTGAAGGGTGAGAAGATATCCATCATGCAAAGACCAAAGGAAATACATTCCAGGAAAAGGGAAAGAGTTTATAGAAAGAGGTCAATGTGGCTGAGAGTGATAAGCAAAAAGGAACCATTTCAAAGCCTAGCTCAGGGAGGTAAGAAGGGGCCAGATCATGATGGTCCTTAAAGATCATTAAGAAAAAATTGGATTTTATTCCGAAGTCCATGGAACGTCTTTGAAAGACTTGATCTTTGTATGTCTTAAGAAGCTTACTCTCTGTGGAGAATGACTACAGAAGAACAAGAGTGGAAGTAGAGGCAATTGCTGTAGTCCAAGTCAAAGACAATGGTGGGATTAACCAGGCTGGTGGCAGTGCAGGAGAGGAAAGCCCACAGGTTCACAGCTTAAAGATAAATTTTAGCAGGGGAGCCAGCAGGATCTCTTAATGGTTCCATGAGGGGAAATGAGGAAAAGGGGGAGAATCAAGAATAGATTGCTTTATTTTTGGCTTGGGCAACTAGATAAATTATGGTACCGTTTACTGGGAAGGAAAAGGTTTGAGCACCATGGTGATGGATAGAAATTAAAAGCATCGTATATGTCATACTATGGCTTAGATGCTTACTAGACATCTAATTGGAGATGTCAGGTAGGTGAGAGAAGAAGACATAAATTAGAAGCAAGGACACCAGCATAAAGGGGAGCCCTGGGCTCTCCAAAATTTATAGGTGAGGTGGAGGAGTACCATCCACAGAGACAGAAGGTGCAGGAGAGGCAAGGAGAAAACTGGGAGATGTGGTCTCAAGAAACTGAAAGGGTCATTTCTCAAGAAGGAGCAAATGATCAACCACTATATTAAGTGAAAGATAGAGTCAGATGAGAACAGAGATGAACTCACCAGATTTGAAATATCAAATATCATTGTTGATATCAACAAAAGCAGTTTCAGTATAAACAGTTTTTTAAAAGTCATACAATGTGGAAAGGTAACTATTAAGAGTTATTTTTATGTGTTTGTGTTTCCTTCCAAACCTACGCTGCAGATAACTACACAAAAATACACACAGGTCTTTTTGTTTGTTTGTTTTTAAATGTAAAACAGAAATAGCAACACATCTTATATGTTCTTTTTATACTGCTTTTTGTTACTTTACATATTATTTTGGAGATCTTTCCTTATTGGTATGTATAGACTTATAACATCATTTTAATGGTGAACTTACTATTTTGTTATAAGAATTTAACCTATGCTTTTCATCCTTTCTTATGTACAAATCATTATACCGTATTGTACCATGTACTTCCCTGAGTATGTGCATGAACAATGATGAGGAGAGAAATGAGGATTTTCTCTCCTCTTCAAATGAGGAGAGAAAATCGATGGACGGAGGAGTTAAGTGCTCACCCCACAGAGATCTGAGCATGAACAAAGACCCAAAGGTTCTTTCTGTTGTACCATATTGCCTCTTTTTATGTTGTAAGAAATGACTGACATTCGGTAGAACTGAGCACAGAAACAAAATTCACAAACACTTTTTAACAAATCACGCCTTTTCAATGGTGATGTTTTAATTGGATCTCTTATTTACTCTTGCATTCATTAAAGTAAATACGTCAATCAGTATGATTTCTCTTCAAAGCCAAACAATTAAAATGGCTTTGGGTTTTGTTGTTGTTGCTGGCTTTTGTTTGTTTTTGCTGTTTTCGCTTCTTCCCTAGGATTACTTACTTATTATAACCTAACTTGGCCAAGAGTTCAACAGAACCTGTGGCTCTAAAGTTCCCTTCTTAAGACCTGTTACAGACTGAATGTTTGTGTTCCCGCACAATTCACATGTTGAAACCTAATACTCAACGTGGTGGCATTTACCGGTGGGGCCTTTGAGAGGTGATTAGGTCACAAGGGTGGAGTGACCTAATGGTCACCTATAAATGGGATTAGTGCCATTATAAAAGAGACCCCAGAGAGCTCCCTTGCCTCTTCCGCCAGGTGGGATTACAGTGAGAAGACGACTGTCTATGAACCACGAAGTGGGCTCTCACCAGACACCGAATCTGCCAGCACCTTGATCTTGGACTTCCCAGCCTCTAGGACTAGAAGAAATAAATTTCTGTTGTTTATAAGCCACCTAGTCTATGATATTCTGTCATAGGCAACCTGAACTAAGACCAGACCTAACTAGAAATTCAGAATGTTGTCATTACCCTACATTTTCTAGATCTAGCACTGGCTGCTTTAGAATCTGACACCTTAGAAATACTACATAAACTAAGAAAATAATAAAGATTTTACATTTGTACCTTTCCTTCACGTGGTTAACGTGGCAAAATCCATAATCTACCCTTCCCCCGCCCTATCTAATTCCTCTTCCTATTTTTACATGGTCATCACTTTATTTGCTTCTTTTTTTTGTTCTTTTCTTTGACTTATCCTATTTGCTCCAGGCTTCATTTCCTGTTGAGACTGTTTTCGGTGGAAAACTGGGTAAAAGCACAAGAGGAGCTAGAATGAGCTCCCCCCAACCCCCCGTCTCCTCACCGGCAGCAGCCTCTGCTTCAGAACGTGAGTGCTCTGAGCCAATTATTTATACCTAAAAGATCTTTGCATTTCAGTTTGGAGACTAAGACACAGAGAAAAATCATACGAGAGCCACTCAGCACAGCATGACTGACAGACTGAAACCAGTGTTCAGGTGAGGGCAAGATCGAGGCCAAGTTATGAAGGTGCTAACACCCACTTTTCACGCCTCCCTCGCTTTTTCCCGATGCAGCCCATCTCAGGGGTCACAAACTGGGATGCCCCTCGGATGCATTTTCCTTGGCCCACACGAATATGTTTGAACTTCTGAATCATTGGCCAACATTTAAAATTGGGAAACGTCCTGTAAAAGTGCAGACTTGCCGGCTCTTCTCACAGGATGACTGACAGACTGAAACCAGTGTTCAGGTGAGGGCAAGACGGAGGCCAAGTTATGAAGGTGCTAACACCCACTTTTCACGCCTCCCTCGCTTTTTCCCGATGCAGCCCATCTCAGGGGTCACAAACTGGGATGCCCCTTGGATGCATTTTCCTTGGCCCACACGAATATGTTTGAACTTCTGAATCACTGGCCAACATTTAAAATTGGGAAACGTCCTGTAAAAGTGCAGACTTGCCGGCTCTTCTCAACTGGCAACCACGAGCCAGCTTGCAAACACGATGCCGCAGGGCTGCGGCTGCTCCCTTACACACAGCAAGGGCTCCACAATCTATCCTATGCCCAGGGATTTCTGTCTGGCCCATCTTACTCATTCTTATCTGCACTCCACTGTGGGCATGTGCGTTTATAACCTTTCAAAATGAAATGCTGCGAAGTGCTCTCTAATAAAGATTTGGCCACTTCTCCTAAGTAGCTAAAAAAATTTGGGTTATGACCCAAACTTTCCCATCAGATAACCCAGCAGTGTACAATCTGACTCTCAGGTTTCTGATCATCCAGACATCTGGGAGACCTGAAAACAAGACAGAAAAGAAGGGAAGGCGAACTCGGTGGCATCTGCACCCACATATTCCTTCCGTCTCTCCCACACTCTTAGCCATCCTGCCATTATACCTGTATCACAGGTTGCAAACTTAGGACTGAAACACTTCTCCCAGGAGTCTACACGTTCTAGTGGGGATTTCAAAGGCACAGGAATGCTATCAAAAGGCAAAGACAGGAATCTGCCATAGCGGTTGCACTTCATAAGTGGTGAAAGGTAGTTAAAGAAGGTCACCCGGAACAAGACAGCCCCCCAACATGCCCCTTGACCATCGCATCAACGTCCTCTCCACTCATCATCACACCCAAGCCCATGCTGCTTCCAGAAGAATTCAGGGCATTCTCAAGCTATATGGTAACTGCTTTCATTCACTGGTGAGATGCTGAGAAGCAAATGTGCAACAATCACGGTTATGACACAGGCTAAGAACACACAGCCTCGGGTTCCTGCCCCAGAGAACACAGCCCCTCTCGTTCCACCTCAACACACCCAGGATCTGTGCACGTGGCCGCCGAGCACAAGCCAGGAATGTTGTTATAAAACTGCACTTCACAGAAGAAAGTCAAACCATGAAGTTATTATCACAGTTAAAACCAAAGAGCAGAAAATTGAACTGCCAGAGAAAACAGTCCAAGGGAGCTGGAATGAGGGCAGGTGGGGTGACAGAAAGTGGAGCAGCGGCCAGAACAGGAAGCACTCGCACTCGGGGTGGAATGAATTTTGAAGCTGCACCAGGACACCAGGAATCTTGTCAGTGAAAAGGCATGGCTGTGATTCATGCATGGGAGCCAGGCAAGATGGAGCTCAGACACTCCTGAGCATCTATTTCTAACTGAAGAAGGTTTCTTTACCTCCAAAGATCCCCTGGCAGATCAGGTGTATGCAAACAACTTATAAATGGTTTGTCTCAGAGTTTAAAAAAAAAAAAAAAAAAAAAAAAAAAGAGTTAACTAATGTGCTGGTTGTCTCCACAGAAAAATGACATATCAACCCTCAGTGAAGATAAATTGATTCTGAAATTATAAAGTGAATCCATGGGGAAATGAGGTTTGACTGATAAGAAGTAGACTTGTACAGCTTTTCGAGAACATGACCATTATGAAGTACTCCTGCACGCTTACTTTACTCCATCACATCGTCTTCACGCTTGAGGCAAAAAGAGAAACTCCAATTGCCTGGAAATCAAATTCTGGACACAATAGGTACCAACAGGGATTAGTCAAGAACTTGAACTTCCCTTTCTTGTTTCACAGGTTTGATTCCATCTGATCTTGCTAATTACCTCCAATTACTTCATTTCCGCCTTCCTGTCCTTTTCTTACAGCCCTTTAGCTGTCACTGTACAGTGCTTGCATGCTCTGCTCTAAAATTCTCTTTAGAGGAAATGGCTTACATATAAATGTAACAAATGAGCAATCTCTCTGCGAGCTAAAGCCTTGAACTTAATTGTAGGCCACACTGACAGAGGGACAATTGCTGCTGCAGGAGACTAAGAGAGGGGCTCCAAATATTTAAAGAGCTGTTATGTGTAAGTCTGGAAGGTAGAAGTAGATCCAATCAATGGATAGAAGTTACAGACAAGCAAATTTTAGCTCAACATGTTAAATGTCTTTAATTATAGAAATGTTTGCCTTGTCCAGTACTGAGCTCTCTGTCGTTGGGCATGTTTAACAGATCTGAAAATAATACTTTTAGGAGTATGACAGAGGGTATGTTAGCATTGGATAGGAAGGAGAGAAGTCTAATTCTAAGGAGCCTATGATTCTGCAATAAATAATACTATATCAATAGTTTTTCCGTATTTGAGATACACAGCCATACACATCCATGCGATGAGGCGGGTTGATAAGTTGAACTTCAGGAAAAAACATGGCAGGAGAGTTGCTCATCCCTGAGCCCAGAGCAGAAGGTAATTCTATCCTAGATTTAGATAAAAATTGATCTTTAAATATATTTGAAGGCAAAAAAAACGACTGGAAAAGATATGAGATTAAAAGGCCAGAATCTTCAAGATAAAACCTCATGGGCAAGGGTAGAAGTTGGGCTCGTATATCAAACTACACATGAATAGGACTGAATAGGACATAGGGGCTAACTGAAGGACAGTTTATGTTCTTTATTTTTGAAAGCCTACTCTAATGGAAAATGTAGGATTCTCATTTTTCTGTTCTGGGTAAGAAGAATGAAAGAAAAGTATCTCCTCCACCCCTGCCCATGTCTGCATGGGCAGTTAAAGAGCTGTAAAGAACTTTTATTCCAAAGAGCTCCTGTAGATACTGCCCTCTTTGACCAAAATGCCACAGGGCTGGCAAAGATTTCTAAGCAGATTAATGAGAGGCTTCTGAAAATGTTAATTCAAGACTGCTGTTTCTCAAATTTAACCTAGGTCTCTTGGAGAGAAGTTGGTGAGTCAAGAACATTGTAAGACTCACCCTTCTAACTGCTGTAATATTGTACCAACACTTTTTGCCAAACTGTGTTATTACTGTGTAGTGATGCTGTCTTAGAAGTCTGCGGATCCCTGTCATTTAAAAGCTAATCATAACATACTGTTAACATATGGGAATCCAGTCTATTCTTGTTCTCCGGGCTCATGTGCCCCAACTGACCACAGCATTTTCTTAGCACCAGGAGGGTTATTCTTACAATGTTGCTACTTTTGCATTTCCTTCTTTAGAACTCTCTAAGTAAAAACAATAGCAGGGGGAAGAAGGAGCCATGCAATTTACTCCAGCAAGTAAAAGCCAGGATCTGTTGAGTGTGTGTATTCCCTGCAATTTACCCATGTGTGTTTTCCCCTTCTGGAGAAGATGACGAACAAAAATAACTTCATGCACCACCAATGTTTTCCACCAAGCCATTTCAGATGGTCCTGTCCCCCTAATCACAAATGTGCCTCCACTCTGGCACACAAATCACCCACCACACACACACACCCAAGATTAAAGAAAAGGAGACCTGCCTAAGAAAGCAAGTTGTGTGGATACTTTATACTCCCCATGAGATCTGCTGGGAGTGAAAAATAAAAAGTCAGCCTGTAGAAATTTACGTAGTCTCAAAGTCTTTCCCCACAAAACGCTTATTAATTAGGTGGGGGAAAATCATATTTTAAAATACAGAAACCTGGCAGACACCAGGTTTCATCAAGTGACCAAAGTTAACATCATCAGCAATGAAACACGTCAATGTCATGTGCCTCCCGATCTGATACACTGGGAAGGACATAGCACTTCTCTGGTGTTCTCGTCAAACCTGCAGCTAATCATGAAGAAACAGACAAACACAACTTGAGAGATTCTGCAAAATAAGTGGCCAGTACTCTGCAAAAAAATTCTAGATCATGAAAGAAAAGAAAAGGAAAGGAAAGGGGAAGGGAAAGGGGAAGGGGAAGGGGAGGGGAAGGGAGGGGAGGGGAGGGGAGGGGAGGGAAGAAAATATAAGTATGACAGAGTATACCAAGGGGATTTGGGAAATATGACAACTGATGTGATCCTGGCCCAGAAAAGAGACAACTGGCAATATCTGAATAAAATCTGTAGATTAGATTGTAATATTGAATCAATGCTAACATCCAGATTTTACCAAAATGTTAACCATTGTACTCCCAGTTATAAGACAGAACGTCCTTGGTTTTGGTAAATACACAGTGAAGTATTTAGAGTTAAAGGGGCATCATGTCTGCAATTCGCACCCAAATTTTCAAAAAGAAACTTATATACATAGCTATGTGTGCATGTGCGTGCATGTGTATAGAGAGAAGAGAGAGAAAATGACCAAGTAAGTTTGACGAGATGTAAAATGTAAACGTTAACATTTGGGGAATCTGGGAAGTGAATATAGGAATTCCTCATAACGTTTTTGCAACTTCTTTGTAAATAACATCTTACTTTTCCAGTAATATTTAATTCTGAATAGAGATAAAGGGAAAATATATATATAATCCACAAGCTGCCGGAGTGTTAAGTATCAGGGTATGTTCCTATAATCCACAGAAAATTGGGCCCTACAACAAATGTGCTTTTTCTAACCACCAAGATACAATTTCACAATCATGAACACTGTGTGATAATATTCCAGACAAAAATTAAACAAGGAGAACTGTGGCACATAACTGAGGACAGGACTCCAAATGGCCAACCTGATTTGCATATTAATTCAAATAGGGACCTTTTTGCTTTAATAAGGAATATCATTTTCGAGGAATCTCTAGGTGAGATTGCCATGCTCACTGGTAGAGACCTGTTGACCAATTTATTTGAAAATGAGCTCATATGATCAACCCAAACCATAATGAGGAAAAGACAACCCTTCCTGATCAGTAAATAACAGTGAATCCACAGAGGAACCAGGGCAGGCTGGTACTGCTGCCCTCTCTCCCTCTTTACTCGTCACATCGGGGAGGCCAAGCAGTTCTCTGTCAGAGTCAATCCCTTCCTCCAACTTAATAAGGACAGAGGGTTATCTCATCCTCAGCGTTTTAGTTGCCAGTTATTAGCCTGTTTGTCCCTAACACCCTCCAGCTTCCTATCTCCCATTTCAAAGCTGTCCTGCCTCTCCAAAATGGATTGGGAGAATCCAGACATGACATATCCCCTGCTAGGTTCTCCTAGAAGTATGCTTTCTGTACAACCCAAAAGGACTGGGGGTCAACACAACGTGTAAGAAAGATCCCTGTTGAGCTTCCAAGAGGAGCACAGCCAGCTTCTGTCCCTTCTGTGCTCAGAATCCCTCCTGTCTCAGACATGGTCTAGGCCATGGTCTAGTCCCTGGGCCACCAGTGGCATGGCTCTATTAATGCCCATTGAAACTACAAGGATTCGTGGTGACCTGAGGCCTGACCTAAGGGTTCTGGAAGAGACTCCTCTACAGAGCTCAGATAGAACCTCAGATCTGTATGCAAATAGGTATATGGTATGGTCTTCTTAAGACTTCAATACTTCTGAATCCATCCCTATCTGTCCCCACATACACTCCTTCTCATTTCTCCATGACAATTCCTACTTCTGATACCCCTGGGCTGTTCTACAACTGGATTGATAAGGGTACTTCGATAAAAAATCAAGCCATTGCCTATTTTTGGTCTCAGGAGGAATCAAAGATATTGGACCAAAGGATAGTATGACAGCTCTTGAAATTTAAGCTTTCATGCTGGTCACCAGTTCCTAGTGTGATGTTACCAATGAAAAATGCAGAAGCTCTGCCTCTTGGTCCCCACCCAACTGGTGCTTCTTACCTTTGGTTCCATTGAAATGAAACTGTGCGTTCCTCTGCTTGAGAGAACTGACCTTTTAATCGTCCTGCTGTGATAGAAGTGGTAGTAATCCTTCAGGGCCCCGATCTGCAAAGGCAGGAGGGAAAGAATATAAGAGAGTTAACGTATGAAAAGTCTTCTGTTTTCCTGGTTTTTCATTAAAATAAGAACACAAAAGCAAAAAAAAGAAAAAAGGTCCATAAATTATGCAGTTGCTGGCCATGCTTAAATGTTACTTGAACCTTGGTGATCACTTTTCAAAAGAAGGACATGTGATATGAAATGGAGTGTCCTTGAGGCAGTGACCATGGAACTAAAGATTATAATGAGGCAGCTTGGGCTCTCCATATCTCTCTTTTAATGTTTAATTTAGATGCAGCATTTTAAGTAATTCTATATCAATCTATATCCAAATGTATGAAAGAGAAAAAAAAATCAAATAGCTATCTGGTTATAAAAACCATCGCATTTTGTTTGCTCCGAGAAATGTACAATGAAAGACCTTGTTAGATTATTTATATCATTAATTTGAAACAAGTCCTAAGCAATTGATCATCCACAAAGAAAACACTATTTAGTTTGTTTCCTGACTTCAGTAGACAGTATAAATACATAGCTCTTATTCATGTGTTGCAAAACTAAAAGTGGAATGAATGGCAATTTCTAAAACAAAACAAAGATCACACGTCCTACCTATCAGCTAAGCTTCCTGTGTGAAAATAGTTCAATCGACTATATCTTAACCGTTTCTCTAACAAATTAGTTTTCTCATTTATGTGCCCCGTTCTTTAGTTAAAAACAGGTCTGTTTAGGATAGCTGTAAAAATAAATCCCTGTCCATTCTAAGAAAACAAACGAACACAATTCCAAACAATCATATTCCTTCAGCAGATTGTAAAATGTGGATCACATAATGGAAATTAAGCCATACAATGAGTTAAGGCAGGAAAGCTTGGTTCGAGTTTTGGCTGACGGTCACCAGAAGTGTCTTCTTAGCTAAATCGCATATACTTACTATGTCTCAGTTTCATTATCTAGAAAATTGGACTTCAAGCCAGTTCATTTCTCAGATCACTACAGCTCTCAAATTCCATTCTTTACCACTGACACTTTACTCGCTTTGGGCAAATATATTTAGGGCTATTCCTCCAGAACACCATTGCTCTACCCTAAAAGAATGACCACCATCAGGATGTTTTCCAATTAGGACAATTCAAAAGTTAGGCCTTCTTAATTAATAAAAAGAAAGAAAGAAAAAAAAGTCATTGCCCCACCTTAATTTTTTCAGATAAAAGGCTTACTTTTTTTTTTTTTTTTTTTTGTGGTATGCGGGCCTCCCTCTGCTGCGGCCTCTCCCGTTGCGGAGCACAGGCTCCGGAGCGCAGGCCCAGCGGCCATGGCTCACGGGCCCAGCAGCTCCGCGGCACGTGGGATCCTCCCAGACCCCAAGGCTTACTTTTTATTCCCATCTTTTCATCACATTTTCAATCATCGTCCCGCCCTTCCAATAAGGATGATCAACCAAATTTCTGTGCCATTTAAGAGTCATCTCCTCACTGGGACTTCATGCTCTAATTGAATGTTTCTTATCTTCATTAAATTTGAATGTCTGAAGTCTCCCATTTCTGATTCAAGTGGAACTGCCCAGATGTACACAGAAGAGATCCTAGACTCTGAAAACAAGTAGGAAATGAGGAAATCCTAGCTGAAACCTCTAATCTCAATGATTCTGGACTCTGAAGCAGTAGAAAACAATGAGGAAGAGGGCACAGGGGCCAGTCCCAGTCTCCAAGGGTGTTTCAAGGAGGGTTTTACAGGCCAACTTTAAAATTCCAGAGGAGTAGGGGTAGAATTCAGGAGGGGCTGCATAATCCTCTATCAGAAATCTTAAAATCCCAAGAAGCTTAGAGCTTTCACCTCATGCAGTTTCTGTCAAGAATGCTCCTTGAGTAAATACAGGAGTTTTTGTGGAAAGGAACAGAGAATCTCTGAGGAAGAACTTTTTATCAACGTGAAAAGTGCCAGTATGTTTAAGATCATGTCCACTCAACTATTATGGAACCTCTTCGACTATAGGAAATGACTGAATTCAACTCAACTATTAAACTCAAACTGTGGATGAAATACACCCTGAAGAAATATTCAGATCCTTTGTGGCTTCAATGGTACACACCAGAATGCTGGCCTAATGCAGTGTACATGGAGCTGGAAAGTGGAACCCTTGTCCTGACTTAACTTGCTCTGGGATTTTGAATACATCACTTAACCTCTTTGGGCCTTGGTTTCCTCAACTGTGAAATAAGGACACAGGAGGTACAGTGGACAGAGACTGGGTATCAGAGTCTAATGGGGGATAATAGTGTTTATGGGTTAGTGTGGTTATAAAGATTGAATGTAATAGCAGGTACACTGCCTAGTCAAGTCACTGTCCACCACATAGTAAGTGGCAGAAGGTTATGAATTTCCCATCTAAATTTATATTTAAATCCTACCTTCCCTCACCTCCTGTCCTCTAATTAATCCTTCACCTCTGTCTCTTGGCAGGATTCCTCTTTTTCTTTTTTTTTTTTTGGCAGTATGTGGGCCTCTCACTGTTGTGGCCTCTCCCGTTGCGGAGCACAGGCTCTGGACGCGCAGGCT
>NC_041222.1:36368379-36375411 GCF_002837175.3 Physeter macrocephalus
TGGCCTCTCCCGTTGCGGAGCACAGGCTCTGGACGCGCAGGCTCAGCGGCCATGGCTCACGGGCCCAGCCGCTCCGCGGCATGTGGGATCTTCCAGGACCGGGGCACGAACCCGTGTCCCCTGCATCGGCAGGTGGACTCTCAACCACTGTGCCACCAGGGAAGCCCGGCAGGATTCCTCTTAATCTGCCCTGGTATCACCTCACTTATTTCACTTCCCTTATTTCACTGGCAAAAATCAAAAGGGTTGATGATACACTGTTGGCAAGGATGTAGGCACAAATGCAGCTCATATAGGATCAGTAAAGAGCGTACCATGGTACAAGTGTTTGCAGAGCCATTTGGCAATATCAATAAAATTATACACAGTACTTAACCTTTGACCTAGTCTTTCCACTTCTTAAAATTGATTCTATAGGTATAGTCATTTACGTAAAAGAATGGATGTTAGAGCAAATTTTGTAAAAGCAAAAGAATGCAAACAACTAGCTGCCATCAATAGGTGATTGGTTCTATACGAACTGAATTGGATTGTCTCCAATGTAGTGGATAGATAAATAAATAAATAAATAAATAAATACAGGTGCAAAAGAGGCATATAATATGACCCAATTTTTGTAGGAGAAAAAAGGAAGACTCTAGATGACATGTATGCTTATATGCATGGGATATTTCAAGAAGGAAACTTGACAAACTGGAAAAGAGGGATTTTCTTTTCATTATTTATGTGGCTGCATTATTTTTTTAAATTAAACTAACCAAAAATGAAAAAATAATACAAATGAACATGTGAAATAGCACACACACAAATCCCACCTACTTTTCCAGGGGCAAATACGCTCCCCCAATTCCATGGGACTGATACAAGGGCCACTTCTATTTGGGCCATTAAATCTCTTTAGCAGTACACTCTATTTAACCTCCATCTTTCAGGGATTCTGCTTCCTCTATAGGGTTATGGAATGGTGTTCACTGATTGGCTGATGCCTCAATTACAGAATGCCTGCCACATGCCAAGCATCTTGCTGCTCTTCCACATGTTATTATAATTAACTTCATCTCCCCAAGAGCTTCTGAAGACAAATATTATTACCTCCAACTTGATAAAGGAGGCTATTGAGGCTCTTGGTAGTGCCCAAACGTACACAGCTGGTATTGTGAGGTGGTAAAATGTAAATCTTTGTTGAATGCCTAGCATCGGGGTGAATTTAGTTAAGTTTCATGGTGCATCCCGATGATGGGCTCACAAGACGCATTCCGACATCCTTCTAGTGAGCCTTCCTATACTGCAGAGCTAAATTCTATACAGCCAGAGTTCTGAATGTGATTAAGGTTCTACCAATCAAAGGCAGACTGTGGCATTGTGAGGCATGCTCTTGGAGGAATTTACGTGTTTAGTGGTGGCTGTGGCTAAAGGTCTTAGTACCTGGTTTCTAGCTTTCTGGGCATTCATTTGCACATCCTGTTTTGTCAGTCAGTTGATAAGAGATTTTTAGAAGAACTACAGGGGCATCATAGGGTAGCTTCCTCCTTCCTCAGCTTCCTCACTGAGGCAGAAGCGGCAGCTCTGGTGAAGGCCCATTCTGTGGTGTAGCTTTGGGGGCCTTTTCTGAAAACCTGGCCCTCCTGATTGATACTCCAAGCTTTTTTTTTTTTTTTTTTTTTGTGGTACGCGGGCCTCTCACTGTTGTGGCCTCTCCCGTCGCGGAGCACAGGCTCCAGACGTGCAGGCTCAGCGGCCATGGCTCACGGGCCCAGCCGCTCCGCGGCATGTGGGATCTTCCCGGACCGGGGTACGAACCCGTGTCCCCTGCATCGGCAGGTGGGCTCTCAACCACTGCGCCACCAGGGAAGCCCGAAACTCCAAGCTTTTAATAGTCAATACTGAATGCCTTCCAAAGCAGACCAAGCAGTGGATTCAGTAGTTGGCTCCCCTGAATATTCCAAACTGGACAGATGAGAATTTCTGAAAAAGTAGCTTTATATATATACAATCTTGCACAACTTAGAGATCCTCAAAGGTATGTACCTTTTGAGTCATGGGCTACAGGCACCACTGAGCCACAGGCTACGGAAGACCCACTGTGTCTGCTCTAACATCCTGTTAGATGACTACACTGGCTTCTTGGCTTCTCACAGCCATTCATACCAATCACCTCTCTCAAGTCTTTCTATACAGTAGCCAGGATAAGGTTATAAAATGTACATTTGACTGTCATAGTTCATATGCCAGCTTCAAATCCTTGAGTGGCTTCCCTTTGCTGTTAAAATAAATAGTAATATTTAATTTTATTTAATAATATAATTTTAAAGTTAATAATAATAATAATAATATCAACATTTATTCTGTGCCGGGAACTAGTCTACATGCTTTATCTAACTCATTGAATAAAGCACTGTGGCCACCTCGATGAACCTGTCAGCTCTCTCAGGCTGCTTGTTTGCCTTGTTTCCCCTCCTGCCCTGTCCAACTTACAGATTTCCCCAAATTCTGTACTCCTTTTCGAAGAGTTATTTACCACCAGCCTACAAATAAAATTTTTTTAATGGGCAAAAGTTTGAACAGACATTTCACAAAAGATATACAAATGGCCAATAAGCACGTAAAAAGATGCTCAAGTGCAAATTAAAATCATAATAGCACTATACACATACCAAAATGGCTAAAATTTTAAAGGTAGACAATACCCATTTTTAATGAGATTATGGAGCATCGGAACTCTCATACATTGCTAGCGGGAGTAGAAAATGGTTCAACATCTTTGGAAAATCATTTGGTAATTTCTTATGAAACATACATCCTCCTCATGACCCAGCCATTTCATTTACAGTATTTATCCAAGAGAAATGAAAACCTATTTCCAAACAAAACTCATATACAAATGCTTACAGCAGCTTTCTTAACAATAGCCCCAAACTGGAAATAATGCAAATGTCTATCAACAAGTGAATGGATAAATCAATGGTGGTATATTTATAGAATGGAATGCCCAGCAATAAAAAGGAACAAAACTCTGATGCATGCAGCTACATGGATGAAGGTCAAAACAGCATGCTGACACAAAGAGGATACACTGTATGATTCCATTGATAAGAAGTTCTAGGACAGTTACTCTATCATGACAGCAAACAGATCAGTGATAACCTTGGGGAAAGCCTGGGGAAACTTTTGAGTTTGGGAAATGTTCTATATCATGACTGTGGTGGTAATTCCATCAGTGTTAAGTGCCCCGGCATGCTGGAACCAGCTCATTGCAGGCTTGCCAGATCCAACTGCATCTTTTCCCAACACCCTCTGCAGGGACATCACATTGCTGACTTGACATCAACACTGATGGAAGTTTTTAACACATCAGGAAAAATTGGCAAAGGCTACAAATTAGGGCTTCTTTTTTCCCTGATCAGTCACTTGTTTAGTATTTATCAGCACAACCCCGGGTATGTACATTTGTCAACACTCATCCAATCTTACACAAAAATGGCTATGATGGGGAGTATATCAATTATACCACAATAATGGTGAGTTCAAAAGTTATATCTCCTCTACTGATCTCTGGTTTTCTTTCCCATCTGTAGAATGATTCAGAGATTGGGAAATTCAAGAACCCAGTGACCTGGGGCTCTTCAGCTCAGATCTCCTCCCACCCTCTCAGGTGAGGTGGGGAGGATCCAAGTCACCAAGACAATTGTTCTTGCTGATCAGTCTCCAACATCCAGGAGTTAAAGTTTGAAACTCCTGCTTGCTAAATTCCATTCAGACAGAAAGCTGCAGAAGCACCGCCTGGATATACTGATTTCCCTTCATTAAAATTTGACTGTGATGCCTCATTTGTACTTCCCTGAGAATATTAAAACCATTGTAATTATTTGCCTTCTGTATTTCAGACTCTATAGCATTCAAAGGAGAATCAAAGAGAAGGTGGCCATGATTGCTTTCCCCAAAGTCACCAAGAATACTCCAACTTCAGGGCCTTTGCGCCTGCTTTTCCTCTGCCCAGAATGCCCTTCTAGAAATCTCTGTAACTCACATCCTCTCTGCTTTCAGGTGTTTGCTCAAATGCTCTCTTCTCAGGGAAGATTTCCACCCAATTGACCACCCAATTTGAAATTGCTGTCTCCAGCATACCCCACTGCCCCTTCCCTGATTTATTTTCCCCCTTCACATTTATCACCACTTAATGTATTATATATTGTCTTTATTTGTCCCATTTATTGCTGGTCTTCCCCGACTAGAATGTTAGCTCCATAGGTCAGGAACTTTTGTTTTATTCACTGCTGAATTAGACTTAGCTCCTGTTAACAGTGCCAGGCATACGCAATAAATGTTAGAATGAATGAATGAATGGTCCCTGATCTTCAGGAAATCAAAGCAGCAGTGAGCATGTCTCTAAACCTTAGGGAAGGCTTCTTGCAAATCTCTTTATAACCCTTTCTGTGATACAACATTAACATATAACATAAACTTTATACTTAATAAATGTTGAATGAATGAATGACATTATTACATGTAAACGTATCTGAAAATTAAGAATTTACTACCAACAACCACCTAATTACCAAAGGCTGCCTTTGTATTTCCCTCTCTTATTTCATCAGAGTCAATGACCTATTGGAATCACTGAACAAAAGTGATATTTATAACAAGGCTGTTGAATTTATTAAATATTAAATTAGAAGGCAACTAACTGCAGAAATCTGATGAATTGCTAATATTTATGAAGTACAAACTAAGTGCCCAGCATCATTGCACTTTGTCCTCACAACCATATGAAGTAGGTATCACGATTTCCATTTTATATGCATGGAAGCAGAAGCTCACAAAGTTTAAGAACTTGCCTAGGGCCACACAGCAAAGGGCCAAGCTCAGGTTGATTCTGGGCAGCCTAACTCCAGAGCACATGTTCTCAACTACTCTAAAAGATGTTTTCAAAATAAATAAATAAATAAATAAATAAATAAATAAATAAATAAAAGATGTTTAAAATAAAAGGTTTCTAAGGAAGAATTTAAAACAATTACCCAGAAGACTGTGCTCCTAAGAGCTGTACACAGAGGGGATGTTTTCTAGAGATATTTCTGTCTACTTTGAGCAGATCCAAAAGAGAAAGTGTTGACAAGCATCTCTGAGAGTGAGAGAGAGCCCACTGCTGTCCTCTGTGGGGGGCAAGGAACTTGGTCTCTGTTTCCTGTTCTACCACTGACCCCAAGGAACTTACATTAGTGTCTTCTTTAGGTGAGAAATTATCTTTAAGGCACACCTTCACCTAGAAGTTCAAGGGGCATTCTAAGCTTAACAAGTACAATACCTGGCACCAAGCATCTTGGATGTTACTCCATGAAACACTATAAATGACATGAAAAACGTCTTCCTTAGACTTTAGTTTCAAGTCAATCACTCAGCTCTTCAGAGAATGACATTAGAATACATGAATTCGGAGCAAAAGAACTACAATCATTTTTTTTTTTTCATCAGGATGCTCAAGGAAAGATGTATAATCTCTATGATTTTAGAGCAACTTTCTCAGATATGCAGGAATGTGACAGCTGAATAACGGCCCCCTAAAAATGTTCATATCCTGATCCTCAGAACCTGTAACTATGTCACCCTATATGGCAAAACGGACTTTGCAGCTGTGATTAAATTAAGTGTTTTGGGCTTCCCTGGTGGCGCAGTGGTTGAGAGTCCACCTGCCGATGCAGGGGACACGGGTTCGTGCCCCGGTCCAGGAAGATCCCACATGCCGCAGAGTGGCTGGGCCCGTGAGCCATGGCCGCTGAGCCTGCGCGTCCGGAGCTTGTGCTCCGCAACGGGAGAGACCACAACAGTGAGAGGCCCACGTACCACAAAAAAAAAAAAAAAAGAAAGAAAGAAAGAAAAAATTAAGGGTTTTGAGATGGAGAGATCATCCTGGATTATCTGGGTGGGCCCAATGAGATCACAAGAGTCCTTATAAGAGCAAACTCAGAGAGATGTGATGGCAGAAGCACAGAGAGAGATGGAAACAGAGATCAGGGATGGAAAGAGGGAGAAAGAAAAAGAAGGAAAAGAGAGAGACAGAGATTTGAAGATGCTATGTTGCTGGCTCTGAAGATGGAGGAAGGTGTCACAAGCCAAGGAATTCTGGTGGCTTCTAGAAGCTGGAAAAGGCAAGGAGATGAGGCTCCTCTAGGATTTCTGGAAGGAATGCAACTCTTTTAGGTTAATACTTCTGGCCCCAGAACTGAAAGATAAGAATTTTGTGTTGTTTTAAGCCATTAAGTTTGCGATCATTTGTTACATACGGCAGCAAGAGGAAACTAATACTAGGTAGAACTGGTATCTCAGTAGACATCCATGAGAAGCAAAGGAAACGAAACTAGACTATTTGTATTTGGAGCCTGTTTATTCTTCATAATTTTTAGGACTCTCTGGGTATTCAGTTATCAATTTCTAAGTAGCTATACCAGTATAATAATAGTGATTAGTATCAGCCCAGTACTCTGCTCAGCACTTTGTTAGCATTCTCTTGCTTAATCCTTGAAACAAACTGAAAAGCAAGATAAAGCAACTGGCCCAGCAAAAGAGAACCAGTAAGCAGCTTGTTTATTCAAAGCCAACGTATAATTAATACTACTAATAACAAGAGGTACCACTTACTGCTGCTTTCCTACATTATCTCCAATCTCTCCAACAACCCTGCAAAGGAAGGAGAATTATTCTAATTTTATGGAGAAGGAAATGGTCCAAACCTGGGAGAGGCTAAGTAACATGCCCAAGTGAGGAAATGTCTTGAGTCTGATTTCAAAAATCTAAGCTTTTTCTAGTCATAGCACTTTGTTTTTTATGTAAAATTTATTCAAAGGGTTTTCTTTCTTTTTTTTTAACATCTTTATTGGAGTATACCTGTTTTACAATGGTGTGTTAGTTTCTGCTTTACAACAAAGTGAATCAGTTATACATATACATATGTTCCCATATCTCTTCCCTCTTGCGTCTCCCTCCCTCCCACCCTCCCTATCCCACCCCTCTAGGTGGTCACAAACCACCGAGCTG
>NC_041222.1:36376483-36386659 GCF_002837175.3 Physeter macrocephalus
GAGTTGCTTATAAATTTTGGATATTAATCCTTTGTCAGTTGCTTCATTTGCAGCTATTTTCTCCCATTCTGAGGGTTGGCTTTTGGTTTTGTTTATGGTATCCTTTGCTGTGCAAAAGCTTTTAAGTTTCATTAGGTCCCATTTGTTTATTTTTGTTTTTATTTCCATTTCTCTAGCAGGTGGGTCAAAAAGGATCTTGCTGTGATTTATGTCAGAGTGTGCTGCCTATGTTTTCCTCTAAGAGTTTGATAGTGTCTGGCCTTACATGTAGGTCTTTAACCCATTTTGAGTTTATTTTTGTGTAGGGTGTTAGGGAGTGTTCTAATTTCATACTTTTACACGTACCTGTCCAGTTTTCCCAGCACCACTTATTGAAGAGGCTGTCTTTTCTCCACTGTATATTCTTGCCTTTTTCTAGTCATAGCACTTTGTTTTTTATTTAAAATTTATTCAAAGGGTTTTCTATCACCACATTTAATTCAGTATGCACACTCAAATATCCCTACCCCATCCCACTCCTTTGCCCTCACCAAGATGAGGCCTCATTATTTTATTCTAAAGTTACCTGATCAGCAGAGTATAGCAGAATCTAGGTCCCAATAGTTCATCTTAAAAGCAGGTGATCAAAAAAAAAAAAAAAAAAAAAAGCAGGTGATCAAAAACATCCTGACTACAAATCCCAAGCAAGCAAGAAACGGATACAGCAATTTCACCAAGAAAATGTAAGACAGAAAAAACAGAGTGAGCACCAGATTTTCCCAAGTTCAAGTGAGAAACCTACAGTCTACCCCGCTATTCACACAGGACAGGAAGTTTCCCTTGAAGCAAATCAGAGAATATCAGAGTTGGAAAAGACCTTAACAGGATTTTGATCTGCCTTTCCTCACTGAATGCAGGAATCCATTCTTCAACCTTTAAACATAGAGCACTGCATTTTCTGGGACAGTCCATTTGTTAGGAAGTTCTTCCAGATAATTAGTCTAAATCCACTCCTCATTCCTGGTTCTAGCTTGTGAGGCCAACCCAACAGGGTCATCCCTCTTCTGCATGCCAGACAGCCAACACGTCCCTACTGGGTCTTCCCTGTTCTTGGCTGAACAGCCGAGTTTTTCCATTTTTTTCTCATGTGACAAGCCTTCGCAAGGTTGCTTCCCCTAGACATGCCAACATCCATAATGCCTTCCCAGAAAACTTGGAACCCAGAACATAACACAGCTCAACTCTAGGTATGGTGGAGCCAGGATGGAGTCATGATCCCATGACCTCCCTGGGAAATGTATTTCTATTAGAAGTAGCTTAGAATTGAAATATTTTTAGCTGAATGAACTTGGCCAGCTGAAAAATCCTCAGATGCCCTTTTTAATTTGGTTCTCCTCCAGTCTATAGTTTAATTTCTTAAATGTAAATGATAGAAATTTACATTTCTGTTGAATATTGAATGTCATTTTCTATATCCTACTCTATACATTTACAGCCTGCCAAGACATTCACTTATTTACTGAGAGCGTACTCTATGTCAAGCACTGATCCAAAGACACTGGAGACGGAGTGAACAAGACAAAGACCCTGCTAAGATGCAGATAACATTCTGACTTGACTCTGACAACCCCACTGTGTCAACTGTAAGTTTGAAATTTACATTTTCCCTATTGAATCAGAATATTTCTCCCAAGAGAACTGAAATAATTTTTCATATTAGTCTATTATAGATAAGGATGGGGTTTAACATTCAACGTATAACATGTTTGGAACAGTTATTTAAGAATGAACTGTAAATGGCATTAGGCTTTTATTTTCTTTGATCCATTTTCATCCAAACTGAATAATTATATCCTTAATGTTATATAATCCGTGTACTATATTCCTCAGATAAAAACATTTATTACTGCTATTTATAGTCAGTTATTCTTTCCAAGAGCTTTTAAAAACTCATCTGTAAGTAATTTCTGGAGAAACTAAAAGAAATTGTTGTTTAATACTTAAACTATTCCACCTGCTTATAAGACACACGTCACACACACACGAAGTAAGAGTCTAAGAAAGGCTGAGCGAAAAAGAGCACACACAGCCTATATTTAGATCTGTATTATTCTTTTCATTACCGATCACTTTTGCAACTTGAAAGCATTTCCACGTACTATATGGAAACAAACACAAAATAGTACCTATTTTGATAGGTGGCAACATTTCTAGAATTACCCCAGGAACAGTAAATTTTCTCTTTAGATTCAATGATTCTCAACCTTTGCTAAACATTAGAATAATATGGAGGCTAAAAAAAAATACTAAGTGTTCATTTCCCCACATGTCCACCCCAGAGATTCTGACATAAGGATCTGAGTTAAAAGCCAGGGCATGAGTATTTTCTTTTAAAAAGCATTCTAAGTGATTCTACAGGTGAACAACCACTATTCTAAACCATCCATCTCATTCTGCAGAAATAGAACAATTTACTCTGAATTCTGCAACCTCCATTCAATTATTCCTATCTAATTAATTAAAGTACGTTTAAATGAGAAAATATCTAATTAATTTGATTTCAGCACTAATGTAACTGGTATGTTTTGTTCTTTGATTCATCCCCTTAATTATTTCAAAAGCCATCTCTCCCCAAAAAAAAGTTTTTAGAAAAATGTAGTTAGTATAACCAGATTAGTAATTGCCAATATTTTATCATACTGGTAAACAGCGGCTAGTCTGAGCTCTACAGAATTTTAAATGACACGTTTTATTCTTAAAAAGGAAGATTCCGAGAGTAGAAGCTGTGAGCATGATTCACTTTGTTGTAAAGCAGAAACTAACAAACCATTGTAAAGCAATTTTACTCCAATAAAGATGTTAAAAAAAAAAAAAAAGAACATGTGATAGCTACCAAATGTAAAATAGATAGCTAGTGGGAAGCAGCCACATAGCCCAGGGAGATCAGCTCGGTGCTTTGTGACCACCTAGAGGGGTGGGATAGGGAGGGTGGGAGGGAGACGCAAGAGGGAGGAGATATGGGGATATATGTATACGTATAGCTGATTCACTTTGTTATACAGCAGCAACTAACACAACATTGTAAAGCAATTATACTCCAATAAAGATGTTAAAAAAAAAAAAAAGAACGTGATAGAAACTATGTGTGCTCAAGACAGTTGATGGCCTTGTCACCCTCGGTTAAAAAACTTATTAGATGGAGAAGCTCCGTGTCTTTTCTAATGGCTGTTCAGAGATGCCTTGTTCCTTTGTCCCTATCTTGGTCCTTCCTGGGGACTGGCAAGGTTAACACTTGCAGGGTAGTGAACTTAAAAACAGGGTCCAGAGCAGGGGATAAGCAACAGCATCTGTAGCACAATGGCAGATGACAGGTGGGTGAGGTATCCAGCCAGGTGTGAATCTCTCCATCTAGGCAGACGTGAAGTTGAGTCCTACTTTTATAGCTCCTGGGGCGCTGCCACTGTAGGCAGCTATTGGTCATTTGTATTAAAGATGTCACAGATACACAACTATTAGAATAGATCAAATAAAAGAAAAAAAAACAAAAACAGCAACACCAAGTGATGGTGAGGATGTAGGTAAATGGAAGGTCCTACAGTGTTGTTGGGAATACGTGGAAAACAGTTTGGCAGTTTCTTAAAAAATTAAACATTCATTTACTATATGACCCAGAAATCCCACTCCTAAATATTTTCTCCAAGAAAAGTAAGAACTTGTGTTCATACAAAAACTTGTACATGAATGTTTATAGTGGCTTCAGTCATAATCACCAAAAACTGGAAACAACCCACTGGCCTACAACTGGTGAATGAATAAACAATCCGGTGTATCCATACAATGGAATACCACTCATCAATTAAAAGGAACACATTATTGATTGATTAATTAGGGATGAATCTCAAATGCATTGTAACAAGGGAAAGAAACCAGGTTCAAAATGTTATATATAAATGCATATTCCACTAATATGACATTCTGGAAGAGGCAAGTAGACCAGAAAATACATTAGCAGTTGCCAAGAATTGGGGGTGAAGCAAGAGGCTGATTACAAAGGAGCACTAGGGAGTTTTTCTGAGGTGACAGAATTGCTCTGTATCTTTATTATGGAGGTGTTTACATGACTACACGCATTCATCAAAGCCTATAGAAACATACAGGGAATGTTACTGTATGCAAATGATACCTCAAATAAACCTGATCCCAGAAAAATGTCCACAGGGGAAAGCCCGGTCATCAAAGTGAGTTAGTTGGAAAGGTGATGCAAATGGAAAAGCAAAAAGTTTAAAAAGCTGTTTGGATTAAAATAGATTATCAAATTGGCTTTATTTGATTAAGGAGCTTCCCTAAATCCATAGCAACCACTTCAACATTTGGAATTACACAGTGCAAACAGCAACCCTGAGAACCATTCACAATATGTAAAGCTTTCCTTTTATCAAAGGAATGAAGTCTTGCAACATTTTTTAGTACAGACCTGCTTTCCAGGAACGTGACCACCTTAGTCACAACAAAATATGACTGATTATGCTAAATGAGGGAGTCATTTGAAGCTACTGTAAACTCTGAAAATATGGCTGGTAATTTTGAAACAAAGATGAGAAAGCATAAATGGCTCAGTCTCCTAAGTGCTGTTAACTCTACACCTACTAATATAACTGCCTTGAAAGTAAGTAAAAATCTATATAAATTGGTAGTTCTTGAAGTGTGGCACCAGGATTAGAGGCATCAGACCGGCAGTACTGGCATCAACAGGAGCTTAGCAGAAATGCACATTCACGTGTTCCACCCCAACATGAATCAGAATCCAGTCATTTCCCTGCTCAGCAAACTCTAAGTTCAAGAGATGAGGAAGTGGCCATCATGAATGGCTGATGAAAGAAACATCCAAAAAAGGACACAAGCACATTGCTGTCCATCTCCACCCATGCAGTCAAGATGAAGTACAAACCTATCCCGCCATATGCCCATACAATCTACATAGTAAGAAAGGGTTTTAATTACAGGCTTTACCCTTTTAAAACGCTCTGAGCCCAATCTATATTTAAAATGAAATTGGATTTCAAGCAGAATTTTATACAAACTCAATTCTAGGAGATAATTTAAAACATTTATAATGTTCACAGTACTAAGAGAGGTGTAGTTATCTGTGATAGATCAGTTCATTCCATAACCAAGTGAGTAAAGTTTCAGAACTAAAATTTCACAGGTGATATACATACTAATAATTGTAACTAATAAAAATCAAAAGTCGTCTCCCAATAACCATTGGGTCCTGCCATATTCTACTTTACGTGGACTATACCTTCTTAGCTTTTTCTTTCCATGTAAAGGATGAATAATGATTTCTAAAGTTTCAATAAATACCTCAAGCCGTAAAGATCAGAACATGTTTTTCTTCCTCTTCTCAAGTAAAATGTTTTGATATTTCAACAAATGTCTTAGTAGAAAAATGCCATTTTCATCCATCTGAATGAGAGTTCATCAAGCACAGGGAAGATGAATAAAGTAGTCCCAAATATCATCATAATTATACCAGCAGATATGCTCAATTTATAAAACAAGGCTTTATTTGCATTAAATTATCAATGTCTCCTCTTGGAGTCCCGCTTTATTGATACTATCTGTCTGTGATATCCAAGGGCTATAAATTCGTAATTCTGCACAAATGGACTATCTAATCTTTCAGTCATCTAGGGGCAGATATTTAATCTGATGCCAGTTCCCAGCTGACATTCAGTTCTTCTGTGGATGAATACTCACAGGCAACAACATCTGAACATCAGTTTAAGCGAAACACCACCAAGGTAGATCTGTTGCCCCTCACCTACATGCATACACTTGGCACAAAACACGTGTAAAACTAATGCCAGTGTTTTGGATGATCTGCATGTTTTAGCACCATTGCCCACTTTAAGAATTTTACAATTTTGTAAACAGGATCAATAACACATCAGGCCACATGTTTTTGTCTTGTTTTATCCTAGGTAACAGCAATATTAATTTCCACCTTTAAAGTGCTTTCCCTTACGCTGTTTTTTATGAGTAATTAAGATAATGTTATATCCCTTTGTAAAACTGGCCATTTACTTCCTGTTATTTTTATAATAATAAAATAAAATATGGTTAATTTGGCCCAAGAAGGGCTACCAGATCTGGCTCCTATTTACCTTTCTATTGTCATCTTCTAACGCCTCTCCCCTTCACTCAATCCAACCCCATTGGCCTCCTTTCTAGCCTCAGGACCTTTTCACTTGCTGTCCCATTTGTCTTGGCATTCCTTTTTCTCCAATCTCCCACTGCCTAATTCCTTCTCCTCTTTTAGATCTTAACTCAAATATCACTTCGTCAGAAAAAATCTTCTCTGACCTTCTCCAGTTCCTCTCCATCTGATCAAGCTGTTTATTTTCTAAGTTTTAAAATATTGGTATATTGGCTGCAGCCACCACAGTGCCTGGCACAGAATGGCTACCCAATAAGCATTTATACAATGAATAAATGAATGAATGAACACTGTGAAATAAGTGAAGAATTATTACCCTAATTTTCCAAATAATAAAACTGAAGCCCAGCTAAATTCAGCAATTTACCCAACTTTATACTATGAGCTAGTAATAGAAACAAGATTTTTCTGACACTAAGCTCAGTGCTAGTTTAACTATTTGATACAAATCCTAAATAGACGTAAAAAGAATCATAATTTGTGCTTAGAGTGATATTTTCAACTCTTACTAAAGTTTCAACTCCAACATGATTAACTGTAGGATTAATACCTTTATCTCAACAATTCCTGAGCTTGTCTGAAGTTTAAAATTTTTTTTCTTAACATAAAAAGTCCATTGACCTTTATCTCAGCAGCTTGCTTGATCTTAAATATATGTCAAATAACCCAAAAAGAGAGTTTAAATAACCATTATGCCTACCAAGTAAATGTTTGTATCCATAAAATAAAAAGTTAGAAGTGATGTTTAAGAAAATGTACTCAGGAGGTAGACTGAGTTATAAGTATTTCTCTTCTATCATTCCTAAGTACTTACTGTTGACATAAAAGATAAACCAAATACAGTGTTTTACCAAAAGAATCATTGCAATGTTTACAGTATTTTGCAGTAACTGAAGACATATACTTATCTGGACAAATACCTCATATCTGGATAAATGAAGAAAAAGTAAATGAATTTAATATATATTAATCTTCTATCTGAGGTGTCCACAGGACTAAAAATTAATCCATGAATTATTTTGATACTCCAAACACTGGATATTGCCTGACTGCTACATTTGTATCGCTCAAATAGAGCCAGGCAATTTAGTAGAAAAAAAGGCTTCACAAGTTTTCCTCCCTCTTAGCTCAAATATGGCGACATTCTGTAGCTAAATTGTGAAATAGGTTTAAAGCCCCAATAAACTAAAGTGATAAAGACCCAGGGCGGAGAATGGTTTGGGCAGTCACAAGCATCTACTCCCATTTCAAATGTATCATATTAATTTGAATTCTTACAGTGACTGCAGTAGATATTCTGAAATGTCTCTATACTGTTACTTTAGTTACTACCTCACTTCCTACCCCTCATCACACAGTTTAATAAACCCACCAAGGAAAGCTGAGTTTAGGTTACAGTCATGGCTAAAGGCACCCCCATTATAATATGGTCATATTCCTATTTGCAACAGTGACCACTACACCCCCCTTTCCGAAAACGAGCCTTGTGACCTTCCCCAGGAAAGAGCTCTCTGGTTCAAGAGACCAACCAAGGATCTCATGCTTTAGTCGTTAGATCAATCATTTACCTCGTTACTAAACAGCCACCACAATAAAAATGACCTTTTGATGTACCAAAACCAGGAAAAAACATCTAACATTTCTTTTCAAGGTAGTTTAATGAAAAGAGTATAAATGTGAGATTTTCACAGAAGTAGGGAAAAAAATATTGCCTCCAAAATCGAGATTTTTTTTCGTACGCCACTTATCTAAATATGCAAACACCTTTGACAAATTTTCCCCATTCATATATCTCCTAAAGAGACACAGGCCCTGATAAATACAAAAATTATTAGCAATACTTACTAAAGAAATATATGTTCTTTCTATAAAGGATCAAGATGACTAGAAAAGCTTCTCTATATTATTAGTAAGACAATTCTCAGAAGTCACCTTTAAAATCAGAGCTTGAAGGTACTAGAACTCAGGTCCGCTAAATGCCCGTTCATTGCTCTAACCATACCTCTTCTTTTGAGGCCTCAGATTCTTCATCTTTATAATGAGGGGCTAGGTGGTACAATTGCTAGCAAACCTGAAACCCAACAGGTCTCACTACCTAAAGGGGGCATTTACATTTTAGGAGACAATATTATAGGACTCCTCCAAAGCCATAGATTGTTGGAAGTGGCATTTGTCTTTCAAAACAAACTACCATTAATTAAAACACACACATACACACCTTTTCTTTCCAACAATAAGGAATAACCAAATCTGATGTGATAACGTACAAGGCAGTGCCTTAACGGAATGCCGGATCCAGCAAGATTTAAGCAATAAATTTTATGGAACTTGATCATACTCTCCCATCACAAAGCCCTTTATGATAACACTTGAGTAAATCCATCTGGTTGAGTTAATAATTAGTTTAAATCTGTTACAAGTTAATGATGCATAGACAAGTCATTCCAGGTACATGATGATGCAGTGAATTTGTGACACAAGTTACAGATAATATTTTGCACTGCCTTTCATTTTTCTTTATTTCCTACTCTGATTAGAAAACAAAAAGGCATTAAAGAACAAATAAGACCTTCAAATAAGACCTATATACATACAGACTGGATTAAAAGGGGAAAAAAAAGCACTTTCCTAAGGAGTTACATAGGGTTTCAGAAAGACCTCTCAAAGGTTGAGAAAGACCCCAGCCCATTTCTATATTTTGAGCTGCCTGGTGGATTGTAAAATAAAGAACTGCTTAAGTATGTAGCATATTTATTTAAATTTTTATGTGTAATACAAAAATTTAACTATGCTGTCCACCAGAGTTTCAGAATGCACAATGTATATTCATTCCTAGTGTACTTACTATAACTAGTGAAATGTAGTAATGAGAAATGAGATGAAAGTAAACAGACATTATATTTCAACATGGCTGGGGTATGAAACTACATCTATAAGCAAACTGGAAGATAATTCATAAACATGAAACCTGGAGCCAAATGATCTTCAGCACATGATCCGGTATTCCATCCCCTGAGTAAGATCCTGGAGCTCATTTAAAGATTTATTAAGTGTTTGTGCCAGTACCATACTGTCTTGATTACTGTAGCTTTGTAGTATAGTCTGAAGTCAGGGAGCCTGATTCCTCCAGCTCCATTTTTCGTTCTCAAGATTGCTTTGGCTATTCGGGGTCTTTTGTGTTTCCATACATATTGTGAAATTTTTTGTTCTAGTTCTGTAAAAAAGGCCAGTGGTAGTTTGATAGGGATTGCATGGAATCTGTAGATTGCTTTAGGGAGTAGAGTCATTTTCACAATGTTGCATTCTTCCAATCCAAGAACATGGTATATCGCTCCAACTATTTGTATCATCTTTAATTTCTTTCATCAGTGTCTTATAATTTTCTGCATACAGGTCTTTTGTCTCCTTAGGTAGGTTTATTTCTAGATATTTTATTCTTTTTGTTGCAATGGTAAATGGGAGTGTTTTTTAATTTCACTCTCAGATTTTTCATCATTAGTGTATAAGAATGCCAGAGACTACAAAGCTACAGTAATCAAGACAGTATGGTACTGGCACAAAAACAGAAATATAGATCAATGGAACAGGATAGAAAGCCCAGAGATAAACCCACACACATATGGTCACCTTATTTTGATAAAGGAGGGAAGGATATACAGTGGAGAAAAGACAGCCTCTTCAATAAGTGGTGCTGGGAAAACTGGACAGCTACATGTAAAAGTATGAAATTAGAACACTCCCTAACACCACACACAAAAATAAACTCAAAATGGATTAAAGACCTAAATGTAAGGCCAGACACTATCAAACTCTTAGAGGAAAACATAGGCAGAACACTCTATGGCATAAATCACAGCAGGATCCTGTTGGACCCATCTCCTAGAGAAATGCAAATAAAAACAAAAAAAAACAAATGGGACCTAATGAAACTTAAAAGCTTTTGCACAGCAAAGGAAACCATAAACAAAATGAAAAGA
>NC_041222.1:36387594-36423567 GCF_002837175.3 Physeter macrocephalus
AGAGGGGTGGGATAGGGAGGGTGGGAGGGAGGGAGACGCAAGAGGGAAGAGATATGGAAACATGTGTATATGTATAACTGATTCACTTTGTTGTAAAGCAGAAACTAACACACCATTGTAAAGCAATTATACTCCAATAAAGATGCTTTAAAAAAAAAGATTTATTACGTGGCCAGGGCCTTTAAATAGAAATTACACAAAAAAGCACAAATCTGTGACCTTCAACATCAACAAATACTTATATATGTGTAGCTATCCAAAGACCAGCCCCCAGTCCAAAAGAAAATAGACTGTACTTTAGCAAAATCTGTGTACTGAGGCTGGAATCATCAAAACGCAACAGAGTTGAAAATGAGCTAATGATTCCTGTGTTTTGATGTTAATGAAAAGAGAGAAGGCTGAGACCAGAGTGGAGGGAGAGTGACTTCCTTGGGGAGAGAGAGGCTCTGAGCTCTGGGGAAACAGCCAGCCTATCAGGTGTTGCGAAAGAACTGAGCACAGTGGATGCTGTCAACCCTGGCTGCATATTTAAGACAACTGATGCCCAGACCCCACACAAGGTCAATTAATCAGAATCACTGAAGATACCTTTAAAGGCTCCCGGGTGACTGGAATGTGAGCCAGGGATTGACGGCCACTGAGTCAGGGTCACTGAGGCTGGGGGATAGAAAAGGCTGAGTAAGCACAGCTCCAGTAATCAGGACCTGAGTGACTGCAATAAAACAGAGCCAGTTCCTCCTAGAACGAATCTGCTATGGGAGTGGGGTTGGGTAGGGGGTGTCCAGAGATAGGTCTCTCTCATGTTCACCAACAGAGTAGAAGAAAATGGCCCTATAGAGGACAGGACATTCAGATGATTAAAGCCACAGCAGGCTAAATTGAGACCATGTTCCTCTCCACCTGAGACTGCACAACATTTCCACCCAGTGTACTTTATGGATGTTAACATTCTAAACAATTAACGTCTCTTATCACATAATAGGGAACAGGTCACATCTCTGCTCAAAACTGTCTAATGGCCTTCCTCTTCCCTCAGAGAAAATCCAGTCCTTACTATGCACAGCCTACACAGATTTGCGCTCAAGTGTGGTCCCAGGACCAGCAGCAATAATAGTATCGCCCGAGAGCTTGTCAAAACTACAGAACCCCTGGCCCCATCAATCAACTGAATCAGCATCTACATTTAAACAGCATCCCCAAGTGACTTTATGCACATGAAAATGTGAGAAGCTATAAAACAGATAAACAACAAGGTCCTACTGTATAGCACGGAGAATTATATTCAACACCTTGTAATAACTGATAATGGGAAAGAATCCGAAGAAGAATATACATATGTATAACTGAATCACTTTGCTGTACATCTGAAACATTGTAAATCAAGTATACTTCAATTAAAAAAATTGTGACAAGCACTGACCTACTGAGTCTCCCTCACCTCTCCCACCCATCCCTATTACCTCTCTGCTACCTGACTTGCTCGCTCAGCATCTTCTTACCATTCCTTTAATCTGTCAGGCTCTCTCCTGTTCAGGGCCTTTACACTGGCTGCTTCCTCTACTAGAATGTGCCTCCTCCAGATATCTGGAAGGCTCATTTCTTTACCTCACCTTCTTCAGATCTTTTCTCATG
This sequence comes from Physeter macrocephalus, assembly GCF_002837175.3. NCBI lineage: Eukaryota > Metazoa > Chordata > Mammalia > Artiodactyla > Physeteridae > Physeter > Physeter macrocephalus. Next base: position 36,389,227 of record NC_041222.1, read on the forward strand.
TCACCTCCTCCATGAAAACTTCTCTCACCATCCTGTTTACAACTGAAAAAAAATTTCCAGACATTCCCCTTTCCCTGCTTCCTGTCCACAGGACTTACCACCAGTTGACATACTTTTTTGTTTTCTATTCAATTGTTTATTAACAGTCTCCCTGTGATAGACTGCAAAATATGGCCACAATTTCTTGGCATCTCTTTCTATGGAGGAAGAGATGTCTCTGCTTCTTGAAGCTGGGCCTGGTAATGTGACTTGCTTTGACTTATGGGATGTTAGGATATGGGACCCAAGCAAAAATTTGAAAAGAGCTTGCACGTGAGAATCTCTCTCTCTGGTTGCTGGGATACCTTCTTGTCACTAAGGGAAGAAGCACAAACCAGCCTGCTGGAGGATGGGAGACCCATGACCAGTTACCCCCCTAATCTAAGCTAGCAGCCAGCAGAAACCACAAGAACATGAGTGAAACCATCCCAGACCAGCCAGGCCCTAGGTGACCCACCAGTTGCCTAAAGAACCTAACATTCAACTCACAGTCTCACAGAAATAACGATTGTCATTTTAAGCCACTGGGTTTTGGGTGATATTTGAAGCAAGCTGGGGCCCTTGTAATTTCCAAGAAGGTAGAGATTTTTGTGCCCCACTGCATCTCCAGGGTTTAGTAGTGTACTTAGCATAGGGGAGATAGTGTAAAATATTTGCAGTGAATGTTGAAGGACAGAATGATGATCGCAAAGGAAAAAAAACCAAAACAACCCACGAGTGAAAGAAATAAAGGCCAGAAATGGCCTCCATCACTGAGAGAATAAAAGGTAGGAGCAGGACCTCCTAGGTTCATTAGAACCTTGTCTCTTCAGATTCAGGGTGAACTAAAGATTTCAAATACTTTGGTAACAGAATATTTTAGCAAAAAAAAAGAAAAAAAATCCACATGTTCATTCACATGCAGTGTTTCAAATTTATTCAAAATAGTTCTAGTTTCATGGTGCTTAACTTGTCTAAGGCTGCATAGCCATGTGACCTTTAGAATAGTTTTCACATTATGCAGCACTTACACTCCTCATTTTAAATTATTCCGATTTTTAACAGCTCGCAAATCGGCGAACCAAATCACTGCATGTTGCTTCAATTCTGTCTTGCCAAAGAAGAAAAATCTGCTGCTTTGGATTCATGTCAAGAGTTGGAAATTCAGCCCATAACATTTTAAATCTCAGATGTTCCCCACTGTGTCCACCTCACATAAATCAATAAGCACACAGATACCCACATGTTTGGGAAGCCAGTTCACTAACAACTAAGGCACAATGGCCCGTGGAATGCGGCGGCAAATTTAAGTGGATTCTGCAGCAGTGCGTGTCATAATCTGAGAGTACAGCATGGTCCTTAGCAATGGCACAAACAAGTGCAACTGGCAAGCAAAAAGCAAGTTCAATATTAAACAATTAACTGAGGTACAAAGCTAACATGTTATTTTCATTTGATGGGAAAAAATAAAAGACAAACTGTAATACACTAAGTTTCTGTCTTCTTGGAAAAGGAAACAAACCCTCAATTTTCTCTAGTCTTACCAGTCATGGACAGGTATATCTAAACTCATGGAACAAGTCTCCTCTGGAGAGCTGGAGAGAAGCAACTCGGAGCAATTAAGCTCTGGGATCTTCAGGGTTTCTTTCAGGAAGTGCAAATCTCTAAGCAACAGAATCCCATACACACATTTGCAAATATCTAATATCTGGCTTCTGATTTTTTTAAAGACATGTAATTATCACTTGCTTAATGAGCAAAATGTATACTGGAGATCCATGAGGTCTTCCTATTAAGTCACAGGATTCTTATCTAGAGTATCACATAATCTTTCTCCCTCTTCCATTACCAATCTCCATCTATACTGTATGCAAGGCTAAGGAGAAAGCTCTTGAACTTTTGTATTAGTGGAAACAGGCAAGGTTCCACAGTAGGAACAAATGGACCCATGAATCTCAGTGACTGAAAACAAGAAAAGCTTGTTTCTAGCTCATGTTACACATCCATTGTGCATTGGCTGGGAGCGCCGCTCATCACGGCCCACAAGGACCCAGGTCAATGGAGCACCCACCACCTGGAGCTTGGCAGATCAAAGTAGGGCAGATGGGGAGCACAGTAAATCATGCACTGACTGTTAAAGAGGGGACGTGTGTCACTTCTGCTTACATTTCATTGGCCAACAGAAGTTACATGACCAAATAGGAAATACACCCACTTACACCCCAAATAGGGAAATACAATCCTATCACATGGTGAGGAGAAGAACTGAAAATATTCAGGGGATGGTATTAACGACGCTGCCGTCTCTATTCCCTCCCGGCCTCCACGTATTCACAGACATTTATCCATTTCAGAATATTTTTCAGAGGGCATCTGAATGGCAGAGCACACTCTTCCAGGTACCATAAAGTACCAGAGTTTAAACAAAAGAGGTTTTGGCCACAGGCAATTTCATTTGAGGAAGTGACGTCTGAGAAGGGCTTTGCCAAATGAGTGAGAACTGGACAGGAGGATGTCCAGACAGTGGGAGCAACACGAGCAGCGGCAGAAAAGTAGGGCATGGCAGTGCATGTGCAAAGAATGGCAAAATGTTTAGGCTGAATGATATTCAGAATAGACGGGGTGGGGGTGGGGGGAAGGATAGGGGAGGGGAGGGGCAAGAAGGGGGAGGGGAGGGGCAAGTGGGAAGAGCGGGGAGGAGAAGAGGAGGAAGAGGAAGAAGTCTCTTTGACCACAGTGGGTTCTGAAAAGATTAAACTGCCTTATGTGGCATGTTTTGAAGGGAAAGACAGTGGGACAGGATAGGACTGGTGCAATAGTCCAAACAAGAAGTAACAAAGGGTTTAGCTACAGTAGACCCACCTCAATGGAGAGAAGAGAATAGCTCTACTCTAGAATCGTATACAGCAGGAGAATACTCAGCTTTCCCATCTCCCTTTCATCTGACCCAGAAAATATAACTCACCTTTCCCTCTACCTGCCTGAGCCTGAAGGGACTGGTCATTTGAGGCTTAGAACTGATCAAAGTGATGAGGTCAGATAGGGAGATCCATCTCGATTGAGAGACTAGCTTCTGGCCATGTCACCCAACCAAGAGAGCATTCCTTTCATAATTAAGTGGAGTTAACTCCCAATGGATAGTTCCTCTATTTGTTCTGAGTTTATTTCCTATCTCCAAGGATATCTCTGAAGTCACTCCTTAAGGACTAAACTGCAGGGCTTAATTTATGTCTGTTTGTCCTGGAGCCTGTAATACCTCCTCTCATGCAGATTTAATTTCAGCTCTTTGGCCCTTCAAATTGGCCAATCCAGGTAAGCCCTTCCATGGTCGATCCAGGTAGGTCAGCCATGGGCCATCACAAGATTCTACAGCTTATATTATACTGAGCTTTAGGACCTGTCGTGTGCACCAAATCTGCTTATTTTTGCTACTCCCATGCATTCCACACAGACAGTAAAATTAGCCTGTGATCTGAAACCTTCTCTTACTACTGACCAATTCCACCATTGGGGGGCCCCTCTGTGCTGTTCTTATCACTGCTCCAGTAGATACAAGACTTGCACTGTCACCCCCTGGGAGATGAGCATAGCCAGCAGAGCCCCCAGGGTTCCCTGGGATCCCTGGAGAAGCCATCGCAGTCCTAGGATGATCTGGGACTTGGCTCCTGGTGTGGACGATGTCACACTGTGTACTCTGACTCTCCCACTAAGAATTCTCATGAAGTCAAAGCCAGAAAGAATGACCCTGCTGACGATGCCAAGTTCTGAAACATTCAAAGATAAGGATTAGGCTATTTCCCAGTAAGCCCTGGACTTTAGAATCCATACACACATGACTCATCAATCCTAGATCACTCCTTTTTACCACACTCCCCTATAGAATATACTGTTAGCTTTCCTTATTGACTGGGTAATAGAATTTTTTGTAATTCTTCTCCAATGTTCAGATTTGTTTCTCATTTTATATACACTGCAGGACTATAATATACTTTAGGATTTGACCAATATTCAGTGATTACCTTTACAGAGCCAAACACCATGCTACATGCTGTGGAATAATAATTAAGCCCCTTACAAGGAGAAAAAAAGAAAAAAAAAAAAAAAAAAAAAACTTTACTGAATTCCCTGGGGAGATTTTGGGCAAAGTACTATTGGAGTCAAAGCACTGAAAAATCAGAGTGATTGTACCTGTATTTTACCTGTATTTCCAGAGTGAGGTATAGTGGAGGTGACATTTGAGATGTGCCTTTAAGAAGAGAATTTCCAGAAGGGCAAGGGGTCAGATGAATATTCCAGGTGGAAAGACTGGCACAGAAACAGGAAAGGATTGAGTATAGTATCTGGGGAACAATGGGAAGTCCAGTTTGGCTTTGTTAAGGGACGGAGCAAGAAAGTTGATGGAAAAAGTATTTCAGGACTAGTAGATAGAGGCCTGTAAAAGCCCAGAGAAGGAATCTGTTTGTTTAAACACAGGAGGCAAATGGAGGCTACTGGTGACTTCTGAACAGGTAAACGGCATCACCAAAATTAAGCTTTACGATAACGCTCTTCAATCTCAAGCTCAACCACTTCTTCCCTGTTGACTAGACTTCATTTACACCTGCCGGTTTCTGTTCCCCTGGGGCCTTTGCACCAGCTGTCTCCTCTGCAGGGAACTCACCCCACCCCAGACCTCCATGTGGTCGGCTCCTTCTTATTCAGATCTCTGCTCAAGTGTTCCCTCCTCAATGAGCTTCCCTAACCAGCCTATCTGAAGGAGTCCTCCCACCCTCAGGCACTTTTTACTCTACTAATGTATTTTGCTTTCCAATAGCAACTTACCATAATTTGAAATTATTTTATTCACTTCATGACTGCCTCATAGGTTGGCTCCTCTCACTATAAGCCCCATGTGAGCAGATACCTTATTAAAGACAGATACAGTAGGACTGGGTCTAACAGAATAGCTGATAAACAACAGGTACTCAATAACTATTTTTTAGCAGCTTCATTGAGATAAAGTTCACATACCATATATTTATTTAAAGTATACTATTCAAATGTTTTTAGTATAGTTACACAGTTGTGCAAAAATCACAACCATTTTAGAACATTTTCATCACCCCCGAAAGAAACCCCATACCCATGAGTAGTCCCCCCATCTCCCCACCCCCCAATCCTTGCAGCCTTAGGCAACCACTTATCTACTTTCTGTCTCTGTAGATTTGTCTACCCTGGACATTTCATATAAACAGAATCATATACATGCATGACCTTTTGTGACTGGTTCCTTTCACTCAGCCAGTGAAGTGTTTTCAAGGTTCATCCATGTTGTAGCCTGTATCAGTACTTCATTCAGTTTTATTGCAGAACAATATTCCATTGTAAGGATACATTATATTTTGTTCATCCATTCATCAGCTGATACACATTTGGGTTGTTTCCATTTTCTGGCTCCTATGAATAATGCTGCCACCAACTTTTGTCTGAAAGTTTTTGTGTGAACAAATGTTTCATTTCCCTTGACTGTACACTTAGGTGTGGAACTGCTGGGTCGTATGGTAAATCTCTGTTTGTTTAATGTTTTGAGGAACTGCCAGACTGTTTTCCAACAGTGGTTGCACCACTTTGCATTTCCACTAATAGTGTATGAGGGTTCCAATTTCTCCACATTCTCATCAACACTTGTGATTATCTGTCTTTCTGATTATAGCAATCTAAGTGAATATGATGTGAATTAGTATCTCACTGTGGTTTTGATTTGCATTTCCCTAATGAATAACGACGATGAGCAACTTTTCATGTGCTTATTGGCCATTTGTATATCTTCTTTGGAGACATGTCTATTCAGATCCTTTGGGCCCTTTTTTTTTTTTTTTTTTTTTTGCGGTACGCGGGCCTCTCACTGCTGTGGCCTCTCCCGTTGCGGAGCACAGGCTCCGGACGCGCACGCTCAGCGGCCATGGTTCACGGGCCCAGGCGCTCCGCGGCGTGTGGGATCTTCCCGGACCGGGGCACGGACCCGTGTCCCCTGCATCGGCAGGCGGACTCTCAACCACTGCGCCACCAGGGAAGCCCTGTGCCCATTTTTAATTGGGTTATTTGTCTTTTTATTATTGAGTGTAGGAGTTCTTTATATATTCTGGATACAAGCCTCTCATCAGATGTGATTTGCAAACATTTTCTCCCATTCTGTGGGTTGTTTTTTGACTTTCTTGATGGTGTCCTTCAATAACTATTTTTAAAATAAAACAATGAATAAAACTAATCCTTTAAGACAGAAAACTATGACCAGTTCGTAAGTATGTGGCAAATTAGTGGCAGGGCAGGACCTAGAGGAGAATTCAAGTCACCTGTTTTCAGCCTTAAGTTTTGTTTACTGGTTCTCAGCATTGCCCAACTAGCCCAGAAGAAATGACATCATCCTACGATGAGTCAAAGAATGCAGCATTTGGTAAATTGGCTCATGAGCACTAACCAAATGGAAAGATGCCCCAAGGTTAAAAAAATAAAGAAAAAAGGTTTTGCTGGAAGCTAGGCTGTAATAAATCTTAAGTGGCCTACAATTTAGTTTTCTCGTGAAAAACTCTGAAATTGATGAATGGGTCCCACACACACACAGGAAAAAAAAAAAAAAAATTAGTTAAATGCAACTAGAATAGGCCCAGGATGAGTAAGCAGTAAACTTCTAAACTTGTAGTTACGGATATATGCTTACAAGATTAAAGGCTCTAAAACCGTCTTCCCTCCCTGTACTGCATTCAAACTCATGAGCACTGCCCAGTTTTATTATGGTTGAGAAAATTCAACTAGTGAAAACAAGGTACAAGCCTGGGAACATCGATATGGAGAGAACTGGTATATTTTTACAGCTGTAAGAGCTTCTCAGTAGAAAAATACCAGACCTTAAGTACTTATTACAAAAATATCAGCCCTAAGTACTTAGTACAAATATATATGATATATATATATATGTGTGTGTGTGTGTGTAGACACACACACACACACACACACACACACACACACACACACACACACACACACACACTGGGAAAGGCAGCAGGGAAGGACTTGCTTTTAATAAATCTTAACCAGTTTCAATGCTGGCAGGGTATCCACAATGTAATTTTCCCAGGACAGAATTAACCCCTTAGATAATGCACAGAAGATTCAACTAGAAACTTCATGCTTCTTTTGTGATGCTAACCCTAACCTAACAATCAGATTCACATATAAATGCAAACAAGATTAATCTAGTATTGTAGACAGCAACCTAAAAATATTATATATTATACAGAGAGCAATTTATAAATAATTTAAAAAACACATTTTAAAATATATCCATATTCTTAAAAGGCAGTAAAGTTAGACTAAGAATACATAAAAGACATGTTCAGAACACAGCTTCATCATACTATAAAAAAAGTATGTGAAGGGCAGAATACATGACATGAATAAATTATAGGTATAATTCTTTATTATAATGGAAAGCAGGCTACATGACAACTTAAGATAGAGGCAAACATAAAATGTGACATCATATATACCATTTTTAAATCATCCTTAAATATTATTTCTGGCTTCACATTCTCTGTTTACACTCTTCCCTCTATATTCAGTGCCCAATGCAATCTTCAGTTTTTAAATCAAATATGGGAAGGCTCATTTGGGAAGCAATCCCCCATGAATCTATCTTTATCCCTTAAGTTGATACAGGACCTGCAGTGCAAATAATAGTGCACAGATGTGTAAAGTAGAGATAATACCTAAATTTATCCAAGGAGAACTGAAGTATGGGGCAGACTTCATGTTTATCTGCCCAGTGGGTATACCAGCACAAAATACTTGGAATCTTTATCTTATCCAAGCTGATAACCCTGCCAATATCACAGCCTCACAGTTTCTTGATCCCATCCAGTCCACTGGCCTTCAGCTGTTCTCTATCTGGTCAGCCCACCTTGGACCTTATCATCATGCAGAATAGCTCTAACCTAGAGCTTACAAAGGAAATTACCCTCTGGGATGGCTCCCATCTTTCCACTTCTACCACTCTTATCAAACTGGCTTTCCATTTTTATTTTGAACCTTTATACCTGCCCTATTCCTTTGGCTCCCCAGTCCTATTTTAGCCCTACCATCTTTCTCAAAGCTGGGACACTGTGGTCTATCATTTCAAAGACGGTATTCCTTCGTGTTCGAGAACCATTCATCTCCATCACCCCCAGCTTCCCACAGTCTCTTGTTCCCTTCTCTCTCACTCTGATACATTCTAACTCCCTGTTTTGTCTTTATCTAATCTCAGGTTCCTGAGCATTAGTGACAAAAGCACAAAACAATATAGATTGGTTCATTTTCTCACTCATTCACTTAACCACTACTTACTGAGCAATAACTACGTGCAAGCAGCTCTTGCCATTGCTGTTTGGCAACTCTTCTCATTAGGCATTGGTCATTAATTCCTATCAGAATTTTCTGGTAGGAGCACTGGAGCACCAGGCCACCAATTTCACCCAGTTCCCCCTCTCTCTGCAGGTGACCTTCACCTCAGAACCCATAGTGAGATCCAGACCATTGTCCACATGTGCTCACTTCCTTTCCTCCCCATTGTGAACTCCCTAAATCTCCATTCACCTTCATTCTTCTTTAGGCTCAAGGCACCAATGTCCCTCTTCCTTTCCAAACCTATTCCTCTCTAGGTGCACCCTTTATGCTTCCTGTCCCAAGTGCTCACTGTGCTTTTCCTATGCCACCCACTGGGCTAGGTGCTGGGGACACAAATAGGAATGAGGCACAGCCCTGCTTTCCCAGCTAGTGGAAGAACAGATATGCAATTACACACTCACACAAACACACGCACAAATACACAGTCAATCAGGGTGACCATATCATTTCTCTGCCAAACTCAGACATGTCTGAAAGTGAAAGGGATATTAAAAAATACTTAATGGAGGTGAACTGATTTACTGTAGGCATAAACCAGTGCTGTCCCTGGCAAAATATGATTATGGTCACACTAATTACAAGATAGTATGGCACCTTCGATTATGCAGCCATTAAAATTTGCCTAAAATTATTTAGTAACATTGGAAAAGGCTCATAACACAACGTTAAGTGAAAACAGTATATAGAAACTGAGCATAACTTGGTTGAAAAAAAATCAAGACATAATAACTGACATTTATGGAGTATGCGCTATGTGCCGGGCACCATTCTAACTACTCTCAACTAATCCTCACAACAACCCTATGAGGAAAATACTATTAGATCTTTTTCACACGTGAAGAAACTTAGGCACAGAGAGCTTAAGATGCTTGCCTAGGGTACCCCGGCTAGGAAGTGGCAGGATTAGGATTCAAACCCTTTTGGTTCTAGACCTATGATCCTAAAGACTCCAGGACATTGATGAGATGAAGGGAGATAATGTAGGTGGGCAGGCAGATGTGCAATGAAACCCCCCCTCACTGCTCAATCAAGCATTGGTGCTAAGAGCCCGGGTAACCTCCTTGTCCCCAATTCTTTTTTTTTTTTTTTTTTTTTAACATCTTTATTGGAGTATAATTGCTTTACAGTGGTGTGTTAGTTTCTGCTTTACAACAAAGTGAATCAGTTATACATATACGTAGGTTCCCATATCTCTTCCCTCTTGCGTCACCCTCCCTCCCACCCTCCCTATCCCACCCCTCTAGGTGGTCACAAAGCACAGAAGTGATCTCCCTGTGCTATGCGGCAGCTTCCCACTAGCTATCTAATTTACATTTGGTAGTGTATATATGTCCCTGCCACTCTCTCACTTCATCACCATGTTTCAGTTCTCACCTCCTAGATTCTCTCTACAGCACTTCTCTTTAGTGCGGCCCTCTGTGGCTCTCTGACTCTGTGTCTTCAGGGCCCCCCCGCCCCCTCATCTACTCCCTTTATCCCTTGCCTTCTCCATGGAGACATTCCTTCAGGTTGTATTCCCAGCCCTCCTCTCTCTTTGTGCTTCACTTCTTAGCATCCTATGCCCTTCCACAGTTTCACTTATACTGAGGTGGTGAGTGCCAGTCTGCACTTCTTTCCTGCCCTAAATTCTCTTCTTCCTACTGGACATTTGCATCTGCATGACTCTCTACCTGCCAACAACACTAAGGCTGAAACTACCATGTTGTTCCCAGCAGACTGCCCTCATTCTACATACAAGTCCCCACTCTCCGGGTCCCCAGGCTATAAACTTTGTTCTCTTCACCTTCTCCCTTCTCCTCAACCTCCACTTGCATTTGGTTACCAAGCCATGTTGAATCCACCTGTATAAGAGCTTCTAAATCTATTCTCTTTCCATTGTCACAGGTTCTGTGTTTGTTAACAATAACTTTTCCCAACACAATAGCCTCTCTGCCTCTTCCAGGTCATTATGCACATGGCTACCAGAGAACTCTGCCCAGGCGGGACTGAACCATACAGCACTGCCTGTGGCTCCATTAGTACTTGTCTTGCTTAACAGTAGCTATGGAAAAAAATGTCCTAGGTCCACGGGCTTCCCTTGTGGCGCAGCAGTTAAGAATCCGCCTGCCAATGCAGGAGACATGGGTTCGAGCCCTGGTCCGGGAAGATCCCACATGCCACGGAGCAACTAAGCCTGTGCGCCACAACTTCTGAGCCTATGCTCTAGAGCCCATGAGCCACAACTACTGAGCCCGCATGCCACAACTACTGAGCCTGCGCCTTAGAGCCCATGAGCCTCAACTACTGAAGCCCACGCGCCTAGAGCCCGGGCTCCGCAACAAGAGAAACCACCGCAATGAGAAGCCCGTGCGCCACAACAAAGAGTAGCCCCTGCTTGCCGCAACTAGAGAAAGCCCACGCGCAGCCAAAAATATAAATAAATAAATAAATTTTACAAAATCACCAGTGCTCCACTACAGAAACCCCCAGGAACCCTGGCATTCTCTTATTTTTCCTTTGAGCAGCCTTTGCATCTCCGTGGAGTCCGTATAGATCATATAATGCTTCCTATGTCTTGTTTTATTTATATATTCATGTTCATTATTAGGGCACTTGATAACACAGCAACCCTGTGAGGTGGATGGATAGGTGTTAAGGTCCCCAACGTGAAAAATCAGGCACTGAGGGTCAGGTTGGTAAATAAGTAAAAGGTTTGAAGTTTCACTCAAACCTTCTGACTCAGTCTGGTTTTCTTTCTGGTCTCTTTTTCCTCCCAGGGTTAACCCAAACTGAAGAGTGTATTGGCATGGATTGTTCCTTCTTGGTACACTTAGATGGAGAGATGTAATCTGTTGAACTAGTGAGAATGTTGCATGAGTAATTTCACTTTAAACTATGTGCAAATTTAACTTTGATAAAAATAGAAATTCATAGATACATACATATGTATCTTATAGCATACATGAGTGGGTATAAGCATTCATTTTTACCACCCATGAAGACAAAGTCAGCTTCTTTGTCATTTAATCCAACCTGAATTAGCCAAGTGATAAAGTCAGAAGCCAGAGATACTTCAGCCTTGGGGAAAACCCAGACACTGCTTCACATAACTTGAACCGACAACACAAATTCCCCTCCCTGCCCAGGGGATGTTTCTGGGTCAGGACTCCCTCCCTTAACCAAAGAGTCAGACATTGCTGGACATTTTCCCAGCACACTACCCTGCTTCTCTGGCTGACCTTTACAGTTAGGACCTCTGGATATAAACTCATGAAAGATAGCAAAAAGGCAAATTCAGCTGCCTTGGGGCTCACAAAAATGCAGTGTTTCATTTCAAACAGACCCCGAAAATCCCAATGGCCACATACAAGCCATTCCTAGTCTATGAGGTTAAAGCAACAGACCCACCATCATCAGGCCAAGCACTCTGAACTGCTTTTTCTCATGAATGGTTCCCCCACTCATGAGAACTGCGCATGTGAGAGTGGCTAGCAGAGGTCAAAGCTAAAGTTCTTGGGCATGGAGGTCAGAGCTGAGGTTCCTGCCCGGTGCAAAGGCAGATGCATCACACAAGGATCAACCTGGGACTCCCACATCCATTTACAAATGCCTAAGGATATAATTAGGGGAGGACAGTCCACTCCCACACAACCTACCAGACTAGCCCCATCCTCTATCTCTAATGCCATCCATGAGCACCCAGAACTCACTCTCCACTGTTTACCAGCACTTCAAGCATCCCACATTACTCACAGGTCAAAACTAACCAGCAGAGTGGGAGGTCTTCAGGGCATTTGCTGAACAAGGTTCTTCCTGCTAAAGTATCTCTTCCTGCTGATTTGGAAAATGCTTCTTCTACCCTTCCTCATGTAAACCACATTCAGAATTAAATGAAATATGAATTCAAATACGAGGCAAGATGCTTTATAAAATATTCAGTCTTCAGATATTTTTTGCCCCTTTCTTCCATCTCCTTTGAGCTTATCCTATACTATTTAATGGACTACAACAAAGATCAGCCAGGGAGGGGAGCACTACCATGGGAAATCAGCCAGAATTGTTTAGAACCCAATTGAAAACTATCTTAAATTGTTAGTTGAAGGGGAAAACCAGTTTCCCTGTCTACAAAGCTCTGATTTAGCTGTTTTGTTTTTTTTTTTTTTGGTACGCGGGCCTCTCACTGTTGTGGCCTCTCCCGTTGCTGAGCACAGGCTCCGGACGCGCAGGCTCAGCGGCCATGGCTCACGGGCCCAGCCGCTCCGCGGCATGTGGGATCCTCCCATACCGGGGCACAAACCCGTGTCCCCTGCATCGGCAGGCGGACTCTCAACCAATGCGCCACCAGGGAAGCCCTGATTTAGCTCTTTTGACTTGGTCATCAAAAATGTATTTTCCTGATCTTCAATGAGTTGCATCTTCCATTATAAAAATGTCTTCCACTCTCCATATCTAAAAAAAGTCTGAATCTCACTTATTTCAGATTCAGATTCAACAAACCTTCCACAGCAAGCTTAACTATATGCTGGGCAACACAGAATCGACTCCCTCTATTATCTAGAGATTTATCCTTTTACAGATGAAGGAACAGGGGCTCCATTAAGTTCAGTGACTTTTCTGCTTTCCTGGACCTTGCAAGTGGCATCTGCAGAGCTTCCAAGTCTATGCTCTCAATGGCAACACCAGGTAAAACATTTTTCCCAGTATTGCTTGCAGCTGGCTTTATCTTTCTGGAATCTTATTCAAGATAAGTTACAAGGTTTGGGGAGGGGTTTTTGCTCCTGGTGATCTCAGTTTGGAATCAAGGATTCTAAGCACCTCACAGAAGGATAAATACAGCTGTTGCATACTGCAAACAACCTTTACAGAGGACCTTCTCCCTGGGTTCAAATAACCAGAAGTTAATTCCTACTGGTTTGTAGATTTTGTCCAAACAAAGGTTCACAATTAACATTATGTCAGGTCTTATTCCTTTATGTCTTTTCTATCCTCTAACCAGTATACCGCTAGTTCAAAGGGTCAGAACACACGATTAGGAAGGAAGAACTAGGCCTGTTCTTCCATCCCTGTGCAGTCCAAGAGGCAGACGTACCTACCCTCAGCCACCCGGCGTACGGAGGTCGAACTAAATATTAAGAGGGCTTGGAGTCAGGGCTTGTAGGGGAAGAGAGGAAGGGCTTTCTAGAATTTCAGAATTTCGAGGCATAACCACTCACAAAATATAAACATTATGTGAAAACCTACCAAAACAAGCGCTATCTCTATAACCAAAGACAAGAAAACCTTCATTATTATTCCCTTCCAGGAAGTCAAGTATGTCCTTTTTGCCTGTTGTTTGCTTACTTGCTCTTGTGTTACTCTCCATATCCTATCTTTCGTGAACATGAGAGGCATGCCTATTCTTTTCTGTAGAAATCTCCAAGCCAGAAATTTTACCTCTGGTGGCTTTTCAATGCTAAGATGCTATACGAAACATGATACTGAAACTCTGAATAGACCGTCAAAACCGTACCCTTACTGTGGTGCAAAGTCACTACCTTATTCACCTAAAATATTATATAGAAAGATATCAAAAATACTACCAGCATATTAAATGACTTTAGAAACAATAACAGGTCTCAGTTCCAATCTGTGACATATAAGGTGGGAAGCCCCCAAGCCCGAAAGGGTAAAAATAGGAGAGCATTCCAGAGACATTTGCAAATAAATTACTGCCCTCAACTGAACCACAGCTGGTTTACTGATGGAAAGAAAGAATAACAAAAGGATGGCTCTTACAGTGCAATGAAATTACATGTGTGAACTCAATTTACCACCTGCAAGACTTAGCTTAGGGTTATGCTCCTTTGATCTACAGAGGAAATGCTTTACACTGTAAGAATAGCTGATCTTTTTACACTGGTTAGGGCATGAGTTCAAGGGGTTCTCTGTCACCTCTGTAAGCACTCAGTTTCCTCACTGGCATTGTAAAAACCCACAATAAATCATGTTTGGTGTTATTTGTATGTAAACTTTCTTAGTATTACTTTTTAAATGAAAATCCATGGATCTTCACTAGAAGGCCCTTTGTAAAAAGTCAGGCCAGGTTGCAGGATACTGCAATGTTTGCTTCTTCACAAGTGGGTCCTGTGACAATTTCTTCTCCCCCATTCTGCCAGGTTCCGAAATCTGTAAATTCTATTTAATGAGTTTATTTTGATACAGATCTTTCTGCTTTCGTAATTCCTGAACCTTCTCAGGTTCAAGAAGTCCAGGTCGGCTTGAACTAAGTATCTGTGAATTAAGACTGGATGTTTGCTTCCAGTCTACTGAGCCACTAAATCAGAATTCAGGGAAATGGAGATTTTACTTATTTTCCTCCTTCCCCCCATCCTCACAAGCATGAGTAGGCCTGGACCAGACAGTCCTAGGTCTGAATCATGCCCTTACCACTGTCTAGCTGGGTGACCCTGTGAGGGTCAACTTCTCCAGAGTATAAGCTTCCCTGTTGCTGTATGTGAAGTCATACCCACCAAAACTGGTCGTTTTGTGGATTATGAAAAAGTGTATGGTCAAGAACTATTCTTCCAAATATGCCTGTTTTATGAGAGATGCTCAATGTTAGCTGAACCTGAGTGATGCATCTGGAAAGATTATTAACATGACTACTTTTATCGTTGGCCTTCCCTGTTACATTCTCCAGTCACGGGCAGCACCCAACTTCAAGCTCGTGTAAAAAGACTTGAACAGACTCAATGTTTTCTTCCAGAGAAAAAAAGAAGCAGGTAGAATCCTACCAAGCCATTAGAATGAAACTCTCCTGAAGATGATAGGCACTCAGGCAAGAAAATCTGGCTGGCTGTCCCTTCCTTCCTTCCTGGTGTGTGCTGGTCTCGGGGACAGGAGATACAGACGACGCCCCTTGCCCTGGTCTCAGCCCTGCACAAGGTTGGCTTCTCCGCAACACGCCCTCCCTCTGGGCCCGCAAACAGCAGCAAGACCTCCCGCTCTGGCTCCTCCGATGCCCCCAGTGCTCTTTCTAGATGCAGCAACAGCAGATCTGCCTGCTCTCGGTGCCGCGTCCCCAGGCAGCCGAGAGTCCCCGTGCTAGAGCACTTGTGTTCCAGGACATGGAGCTCGACATCATCGGAAACCGTCTGTGCTCTGCTGCTCCAGTGGCCCCAGCCGGCACCCTCTTCTCCCCTCACCCTGGCAGGGCAGGCAGGGCGCGTGCAGCCGGAGCAGTCCCACAAGCGCGTCTGCTGTGAGGGCGGCCCCATCACCCTCGCCTCCCTCCCCCCAGCAAAGTCTCACCAGGGTCCGGCCAGGGCCCCCTCCTCGGGCCAGGCCGGGAGACGCGAGTGGGAGGGGTGTAAGGATGGGGGTGCACTTTCTGGGACCCGCTTATACAGCATTTGTCACCCCCATTTCTTGCAGGAAAGAGAGCGAGGAAGCCAAGACCGTGTGGAGGTAGCTCCAAATCTGTTGCGCTTCCAGTCATCCCCGTAACACCACTCAATTCACGGTCCCCCAGCCGGGCAGCTCTGCCCAAAGCCCGCGAGCGGCACCCCACCAAAGCCCCGCGCCCCGCTGCCCGCCCAACTCTCGCCCCACCGAGCCTCCGCGAGGGCAGACTCGCCGTTTTCCAAAGCAGAACCCTGTCAGTGGTCTCGGAAGTTCTCCCACCTCCCCCTCCGACTCCCCAGTTGGGAGCCCCACGCGGATCCAGCTCGCGAGGCGAAGAAGCCGGGAGGTCTCCCCTCAAACCTTTGCTCACGCCGGGTCCGGTGCCCTCTTCTCTCCCTCCTCCAGTCTAGCTCCAGTCCCAGCGGTTCTCTCCCCCCTCGAAGAGGAAACTTCTTTCTGGACTAAATTCAGGTCCGAGCAGGAAAGCCTTTCCCTTCCCCGCCTCCCGCTTACACCAGCTCTCAGAAACCACAGGGACCCGGCACCAGGGGCGCGCTTACCCTCTACCCCCCAAAGAGCCCACTGGTCCCCGACTTTCCACTGCAAAAGTTCCGGTCGGGTCTGAAACCACCAGGAGGGTAGGTACATTCGCGATTCTTCCAGAGACTCTACCTATGCCTCGTGACTTGCAAGAAACAAGCAAACAAAACACAAACCCCAGCAACTTTGGGGAGCGAATGAGTGTGTGTGCGTGTGTGTGAGAGAGCGAGAGCATCGCTCAATAGTTAGGGCGACAGCTGCAAGAGCACATCTGGAAGAGGGGGAGGGGGATTGACGAGGAGGGGACCAGCGCGACTCCCCCCAGCCCCCGCCCCTGCCCTCTCAGCTTCAGGGCCGAGAGCCCGACCAGCCAGCGGTTACCTGTCCTAGGTTGATGAATCCGTACTTGCTGGCTATGCGGTTGGCCTCCGGGAAGCCGCCGGCGATTTTGACTGCCCAGTGGTTGGTGTAGACGCGCGTCCGGCACACGGGGAGCAGGCAGCCCCCGAGCAGCGCCAGCACGCACAGCAAGTCCAGCCGTCCCGGGCAGCAGCAGCGGCTCCCCCAGCCCATGGCCCCGGCGCTTCGCTGCTCCTTCGCTCGCTCGCTTGCTCCGCGCACTAAGCTGCGCGCACAACTAACTTCTCCGGCCTGGGCCGCCCCGGCTCGCAGCCCCCGGCCGCCGCGGCTCGCAGCCCTGGGCGATCGGCAGGAGGCGGCGAGCCCCGGCAGGGAGCAGAGCAGCGAGCCTCGCGCCGACTCCTAGACCATCCCTGGGGCTCCGGGGACCTGTGCTCCCAGCTCTCCGGCCCGCGGGGCGGTCGGCCGGCGCTCCCCGGCTCGGGCGCAGGAGGCGGCTGAGTGGGGCGGGCGCCCTCCCGCAGCTGGGTCTCGCCGGGCTCGGCTCCCGGACTCTCCGACTCGCCCTCGCTCCTCCCGGGGCCCCCGAGCGCGGCGGAGGCGGCGGTGCAGGCAGCGGCGGGGCGCCCCCTCTGCTGGCCCAGGCTCCGAGCGCTCGCTAGCTCTCTCCCCGCGCTCCCTCCGGCTCCGAGCGGCGCGCCGGGAGTGTAAGTGGCAATGGCAGCAGCACCCGCTCTGCATAAATGACTCCCCCCGCCCCGCTCGACACCCCTCCTTTCCCACATCGCCCTCCTCCTCTCCCTCCTCCGCCCGCCCGAAAGCGGCCACGGCCAGGCGCCAACCAGGTCCTAGCGCCGCCGGGTTCTTCAGGCTGTAGCCTCCAGGGTCCTGAGCAGCAAAAGCGAGTCTTTCCAAAGGGCTGGGAAGAGAGCCCCGGTGTGGAGGTTTTACCCCCTTCTCTCCCCTCCCTCCTGGATTTGTATTAATTTACCGCACTTCCCGAAAGACTAAAGAGATTTACAAGCTGGTTCTAGTCAAGTGCCCCGAAGATTCATTCATCCTAGCTCTGAACGTCCTCAGACAACGAAGTATTTAAGGAGGTCACTTGCGTGTCAACTGCCGAACAAATAACCCGAGATTTTCACTTCGTTAATTCTTCACGCTTTTCAGCAACTGTTTATTTTACACATTCTGCTACCGGGAGAAGCTACCACACAGGACCGTAAGGCGCATCGACTCTTGCAAAAGCCGGCCACCGCGGTTCCAAAGCGGAGTCTGCTGTCTGCTGACTTTCGAAATCCGTGCTTCCAATACTAGGCAACGCCACGGAAGAGTAAAATTCCAGTCGCGCAACTGGGGAAATATGTTTCTGTGTATATTCGGTATGAAAGTGGATGGAGTTGTTGGGGCCAAGGAAATAACTTCATTCATTCCTTCCATTGAGTCTGATGAGGGCTTCTTTTTCTCCACCAAGGGAGAAGTTTTGCAACTTTTTCAAGCACGGCCCTGTAACAGTGAGAGACTTTGATAGAAAAAGGACCACAGAGGAATTTCGAATGAAATAAATGTGTGACTGCGCCGCCTTCATTACTGTATCTTGCACTGTGACTGCAGCAGGCAGGAGGGAGCACGGATTAACCCGCTTCTGCTGAACAACCTCCCCGCCTTTTCTGGCACAGGACGATTTCTTGTGAATAGAAAATGTACCCCTTATGAAATAATTCAATTGACCTTAAAAGTATTCACTCTATCCCTAACCCGGGTCCCCCTTTTCCCTCTCCTTTTCCCATCCCCCATTCTCTTTCTTCCTAGGCATTGGTTAAATGTATTTGAGGGTAATTAACCCATCACACTTTGGGTAATGATTCTTTTATCTGCCTAGGGCTTTACTTTCCTCCCTTATCCCCTCAGCTGAACCATAGTTGCAGACTCAAAACATGTAAATTTTATAAAATTCATAGTTAAATTCATAAAAGTATCATTTGATGACATTTTACACATCATATAATGTATGCCTTATTATTTAATCTTGAAAACAAACCCACCAAATAACTTTATTCCCACACTACTGACGAAAAAGTGGAAGATCCGAAGAACTAAATCATTTGCAGAAAGACATGTATTTTACTCATTTACTTATTTGACTGGTTGGACACATATCTTTTGAGCACCTAGAATGTGCCAGGCATTGTGCTAGATACTGGAGAAAGAGGAGGAGGGGAGAGATGGGGAGGCACCAAGGACTCGTGGAATTCAGACTCTCTGAATAACTCTAAATGTGGTTTATTGTTATTGTTGTTATTTGTAGATATTAAAGCATAAGTACTATGCTTATGCTTTGGGCTTTAGAGTTTTGGTACAGCCTTGCTACTGGCTAGTCCCTTTGCACATTCCCTCTTCAACCTGGAGCCTAGAAAGTTTACAACCTATTAGGTCACTGTTAATTGCCACTCAGACTACCTGCATCTATTCACAGGGACATTGGATTATTCCTCTAGAAGCTGATGGATTTCACATGGGATGGGAAGACCTCAGCCAAGATCCAATTCTCAATATACGCCAGTCAGCTGTATTGAAGAATTGAAGGCATTTGCTGTCAGATTGGAGGGAGAGCCTGTCTGCCGATGATCCACAGGAGGGTGGCCACTGTGAAGACTACACAAACTACTTCATGAGTCGAGTTTGCATCATGGCCTGTGGGTTTCTCTGTGACTCTGGGGCCATTACTGTTTAGGACAGCAAAGGCAGCACAAAAATGCTTCTCTCTGAAAGCTATGTTGCCTCTAGGCTTCGACTTCTGAATGAAATGAAGGGGCATCGTCACACCAGGTCTCCTGAGGCCTGGAGGTTGTTTCCTAAGAGTGGCAAGTCACTCATTGATATTTTTTCTCCAGGGTGTCTCTCTTTCTTTCCACTAACACTCTTGCCTTCTGCAAGCGTGCCCTGCTTGTAACACACACACAGCATACACTGCATCGAGCATGAGAGAGAATTGGAAAGTCAGGTAGGAAATGGGCAAACCACTTTTCTGCTTTGTAAAGCAATCCCTGGGCCAGCATTTAGCTTACTCAAAGGGTGTATTCTTCCATTTGGATGCATACTTATTCAGAAGGGAAAAACCTAGCTCTGTTCAAAAAAATAAAAAAGATTTGGAGCCCCCATTCATCTGTCAAATCAAACATATGAATGTAGATTCATTCATCTTGTCGTCCATCGCTTTCACGGTTCTCTTCCACTTCAATTATGTGTGTTTTCTCAAAGAGTGGGATTCTTAAACCTAAATAATACTACTCCCACTGGTGCACAAGCACACCCTGCTTCCTGCTTTGAGATCTACCTTAATGAACTCATTAGTTTCCTTGATTAGAGCCAGTTGGCCAGAATGAAGCTTCCAAATAAGGATCAATAGCTGAAGCAAAAAAACCCCAAAAAACAAACCTTCTTTCATGACCTTCAGCTTTGTTGGTTATCACATTCAGCCCTATTATCAATGCCTCAGTAGCCAAAAGAACAAGGAACTGACAGAATAGTAATGATTAGTGCACAACCATCACTAACACTGGAAAAGAAGCTGAAAAGCTAAAATCTAAGTCTTCCCCAAATGCTTCCTTTTTGTATGCTAAGAGTAGCACCCACGATTTGACCCTCCTCTCTCCCTCTGTAACATGCCATATGGCAGGAAACTGGGCAGTTTTAAGTTTTCCTCTGCCTTATACTTAGCAACATATTACTTGATAATGAGGCCCCACTAGTGTTTGGCCTCTCTGCCAAGGTCCCTCACAGCTCTAACAGAAAAATCCAGTGAAATGAGATGAAAAGAAATCCAGGCAGTTTAGTACAAGAAGTGAATAAGAACTCCATAGGAGTCATCTTGAAACTCGGCAAATGGGAATTAGTCTGGGAAGAGTTTGCCTTCCGAGACACCTCATTTCTTCCTCTGCTACATCCTTTGTGGGAAAATGACCTTAAAGATCTCTTCCAACCTGAGATTCTGTGAATCAACAATAAATTGGTAATGGAAAGTTTGGAGCTGCCAAGGGGGAAAACTGCCCCTAGAAATCTCACTGCCCAGTAGGGGAGTCAGTAAATTTATGGGGATTCTAATCACTTTTCTAGTATATCAAATTCAGAATCGGCAGTGGAAATTTGTCAAATTTAATAATGATAATAATAATAAATGGTAGTTATTACTACTGTTTATTAAGAACTAGTTCTATGCCAGGCACTGAGCCAAACACATTTCAGGCCTTAATCTCATTCACAGAACATCAGAGCTGAAAGAGACCTTAAGTATCATAGATTCTAACTTCTTTATTTAATAGAAAAGAAAATGGAGGTCAATACTCTGTAATAACCTATATGGGAAAAGAATCTGAAAAAGAATAGATATATGAATATGTATAACTAAATCACTTTGCAATCACCTGCAACTAATACAACATTGTAAATCAACTATACTCCAACATAAAATTAAAAAAAAAATTACATTGGTTTTCATGTTTAAAAAAAAAAACAATTTGGAAGACATTAATCCTATCATGGAAAAAATAAGTTAAGAAATGGATGAATAATAGAAATAAAATGAAGGAAGGAACTATACAGAAAGAAAGTAGATCAATGATTGACAGTTCTGGGGATTAACTGCAAGAGAATACATTTAAGGCTAAGAAAGTAATCTATATCTTGATTGTAGTGGTGGTTATATTTGTCAAAACTTGTCAAATTATAAAATGAATGCATTTACTTTTACATAAATTATACATCAATAAAGTTGATTTTTTATGGGCTTCCCTGGTGGCGCAGTGGTTGAGAATCCGCCTGCCGATGCAGGGGACACGGGTTCGTACCCTGGTCCGGGAAGATCCCACATGCCGCGGAGCGGCTGGGCCCGTGAGCCATGGCCGCTGAGCCTGCGCGTCCGGAGCCTGTGCTCCACAACGGGGGAGGCCACAACAGTGAGAGGCCCGCGTACCGCAAAACAACAACAACAACAACAAAAAAAAAACAAAAAAAAATAAAGTTGATTTTTTAGAAAAAAACAAAAACAAAGAAAATGAAGGAAGGGATACATGGACCAAAGATAATAGTGTGCTATGAACCTAGGATTAACATTAATCTAATTTGCAAACTTGGGTTAATAAATTCAATCAGGGAAATGGACACCTGACTTAACATTTCAGATTCTTTAGATGTTTAACTACCACCATCTAAAAATATGACCCATGACACATATATGAGCCCAGGAAAAAAGTTAATTCAGGGCTTGATATTACCTTTTTGTATAATATTTAAATAATGGGACACTAATAGGTGACTAACATCTTGCAGATTTCGGGAAGCTTTTGCTCCTTCTTCGACCTGCTTGAAGTTGTCTAAGATTGGCATAATTGGCCCTCATCTGTGGACATTTAAATCCTACAAAGACAAGCGGGGTCTCAGAAAGCTTTCCAGTTGGAAGCAAAGTGTAAAGGTTGTGGGTGACTTCCTTCAGATATACATATGAAAGAAGTGACACCAACTCTGTCACCTTCTAGCTTCTATCCCTCATCTCAGAGCAGTATACCCATCAGGATGGATATGGTGGATGGATGTGATGTTCCCCTCTCCCTAAATTAGACTCTAATTCAGGGAAAAGCAGGTAGAGAGGGGTGGGAAAAAAAATCAAAGCAATAGGCTTGGGTCTTGGAGCTTTACCCACCAAAAGGAATGAATCCTATGACAATGGCAGCAGCCCTCCCCCAAGAGTCAAGACTTGCTCTTTTTGTAATGCCTCTGGACCCTTTTCTCCAAGACGTTTTATTGGCTCTTTTAAACCTCTCAGAGAATCAGGGGTTTAATAACTACTGACTCAACTGATCTTGCTTGGATTAAGTTGAATGGACACTTGGAATTAAAACATTTTTTGAGTTCAGGCTGTGTAGCTCTAATTCACTAATGCCAAATGATATACTGTAATTCAAAACATATCTGCTATGACTTTTACTTGTTTATCTGAAGCAAGATAAATTATGACAAAATTATTTCGCAAACACCTTGTATGAGTACATCCTTTACACTTACTACATTTCACCATTTCCAGAAACTGTATACCTAGATCACTCATCATCATGTCATGTGCATGACATAACTTCATTCTTCCCATGGTGTACTCTGGATGTAGTTATTATGCAACAATTGTAAAGCCTCTGCTCCCTACCAACCTTCCCTAAACCTACTTCAGATTTTAGGAATGCATGAAAAAGGGACATCTTTGGTCACCCTTAACTTTTATTATTATATTTTTTTAAATTTATTTATTTATTTTTGGCTGTGTTGGGTCTTGGTTTCTGTGCGAGGGCTTTCTCCAGTTACGGCGAGTGGGGGCCACTCTTCATCGCGGTGCGCGGGCCTCTCACTGTCGCGGCCTCTCCCGTCGCGGAGCACAGGCTCCAGACGCGCAGGCTCAGTAGTTGTGGCTCACGGGCTTAGTTGCTCCGCGGCATGTGGGATCTTCCCAGACCAGGGCTCGAACCCGTGTCCCCTGAATTGGCAGGCAGATTCTTAACCACTGCGCCACCAGGGAAGCCCACCCTTAACCTTTAGATTAATGGTAAATAAAGGTATTTATCAGTAAGATACTCCAGAGCTGAACCTCATTGCAGTAGTTTGCCTGGAAAGAAAGGAGTTCAGCTTACACTTAATGCCCGTGAGCATCTACTATTCTTTACTGTTCTGTATAGAACGGCGGCAAAGTTCTATTTTCAAAAAGGTTACCCCATACTTACAAATAATTCATTGATAAAATTTTATTTGTCTAAAGGCAGTGGAAATACAATTCAACAGGACACCTCTTCAGGGCTTTCCAATTTAAAAAAAGTGTAAGATTTCCCTGGGTTTTTATTTACAAGTTTCCTGCGATGGCTCAGAACCAGATTCTGCATGAAAAAAAACTATGATTTGGACTCTGGCAGTGCTACACTTTTAAGTCCTATGACTTAGTTGGCTCCCCCAGAGTATCAAGAACTGAGTCCACTAAATCACTGGAGACCCTGAAGCAGGTTTCTCTCTTCAATTTTCTCCAAATATGAGCAGGGAAACTTGATTCACAGATGTGCTAAATAAGACTCTAATATAAATAGGCTGTATAAATGCTAAATATTGCCTTCTGTGAGTGAAGATGAGACCAAGTTTTATGAAAATACTGTGCATCATAATTAGAGTTTGGGTGAGGAAGACATTTCTCTAGTACTGCTGTTCATTTATTTAAAAAATAATTAGAGTATTGTTTTGAGATCTGGCAGCATATTGAACCGTGAGAGGTGAGTATAGATTGAATCCTGTAGGAAAGAACAGGCAATATATTTGGTATCATTAATCCTTTCTTATGTTAGTCTTTGTCATACATATTGTGCGTGTGTCCATACAGATACAAGCTGGCAAATTCATAGGATATTTGCATGTTGACATTTTGGCAGCGAAATGAAAAATGAAAAGATTTTGCAGAAAATGTCAGCAATGCAAAACTTAGTGACATTTTATCAAACTGGGCTAAGCATTACTAGGAAAAAAAAAATCTTAAGGGATGGTGGAAGTTAAGATTTCTAGGCTTGGACTTCCCTGGTGGCGCAGTGGTTAAGAATCCACCTGCCAGGGCAGGGGACATGGGTTCAAGCCCTGGTCCAGGAAGATCCCACATGCCACGGAGCAACTAAGCCCATGCACTACAACTACTGAGCCTGTGCTCTAGAGCTCGTGTGCCACAACTACTGAAGCCCGTGTGCCTAGAGCCTGTGCTCCGCAACAAGAGAAGCCACCGCAGTGAGAAGCCCGCGCACCACAACGAAGAGTAGACCCCCCCCAAACCCGCTCGCCGCAACTAGAGTAAAGCCCGTGCGCGGCAATGAAGACCCGATGCAGCCAAAAATAAATAAATTAGTTTAAAAAAAAAAGATTTCTAGGCTCAAAGGAGCTGGGTGCTAGATGTTAGATGAAAAACTTACAGACAAAAAGCTGATCACCTAAAGGTCAGGGAAATATTCAAGGCCACACCACTGACTAGATGAAAGAATTGGATGCACATGGAATTGATTTTGCATTTAATAATCTGGACACTTTGGAAAACACTTTTTCTACCCAACTGTGTTGTTTGGGGGTGAGCTCTGGGTTTAGCAGATGGAGTCTCATGATTTGAGAGGTGTGACGTTCCAGAAGTGGTTCAGTTATGTGTGGAAACTAATGACTCTGAAACAAATGATCTAATCAATATTCTATTATCCAATAGCCCTTTGACTTACATTGGGCCTGGAATGCTGCAGCTTCTCTTGTGTTAGTCATGCCTTCTGTATGTTTAATGATAAACTCTCTGCCAAATGGAGTCTAGGCGGGAACAGGCCTTTTCCGTTCTACAAATTCAAAGTAAAATTCCCTGAAAGCAACGGGATCAAAGGAAAAGAGGAAATTAACAAATCTCTATAGCCAGGGTGAAAGTCAGCCCTGTCACACTGATTGGACAAATAACAACCCCGAGTGCTCTTGAGGACTATTATTGATAGAGCATTGACAGAGCATTTCTTTAGACTTTTCAAAGTACTTTCAGGTTATTATAATATTTAGTCCTCAGAGTGACACGCCAAATAAGTGGAGACATCGTCATTATTTTAACACTGTCATAGCCATCACAGTCACTTTACAGATACGGAAAGAGGGTGCTGAAATGATGTTTGCAGCTGCACACAGCTACGGAGTGATGGGACTTGGCCTGGAAGTCAGGTTTTCTGAATCCTGTATTTGTGCTAATTCCACTATCCCAGAGTTACAACAAAGTCTCTACCAAGATAAGCCCCCTAAAATATATACTTCTGTCCTATTTCTGTGCCTTTACCAGTCACTCATTGTGGAAAGTTTCTGTGTTGTTAGCTGAGGAGGAGAGACTGGAGAATTCACAGCTAAGGGCCTTCCTTCAGGGGTTCCTGAGTCCGTCATCAAGTAGCAGTTACCCCTCCCCTCATCTTTCTTCACCTCAAAGTCCAGTCATTTCTCAGCTCTGTCCCCAGATGGCTATCCAAATCAACACCACTCCAAAAGTTTCTAGGAAGAAAGCAGACGTGGGATTCATTGTGTCTAAATGCTTTTTCTCCTTTCTGACTGAATTCAGAGGTTTTCTCTTCATTTGGGAAGTTTCCATGTCCTGCAAACTATGCATGTGATTAATTGCAATGTGTCCATATCATGAAACTCCACTAGTTTTAGGAGAAGCAATTGTGAAGTCTTGTTGGAATTCATTATAATGGACACTCTCATAATGGTTTTAAGGTTCTCAGTTACATGCTTCTTTTATAGGTGACCCAATTATCATAGCTGTTCCTACTTGATGGCCAAAGGTGCATTTTTAAAACTGGACCTTTTCCTTATATTAATTATACCTCGATAGAGCTATTTTTAAAACTGTGTTCTGGGGCTTCCCTGGTGGCGCAGTGGTTGCGCGTCCGCCTGCCGATGCAGCGGAACCGGGTTCGCGCCCCGGTCTGGGAGGATCCCACATGCCGCGGAGCGGCTGGGCCCGTGAGCCATGGCCGCTGGGCCTGCGCATCCGGAGCCTGTGCTCCGCAACGGGAGAGGCCACAACAGAGGGAGGCCCGCGTACCGCAAAAAAAAACAAAAACAAAAAACAAAAAACTGTGTTCTCCCACCACACACATGCCCCACATAATTATCAGTAGAACTTTGAGAACAACAGAAAAACGTTCACACAAAAGTATATGGTTAAGTAACAGATGCCACAAGTAAGATTCATCACAGATGAGGCAGCATCTACTGAATCTCCTTCCCTTTATAGCAAATTTAATTCCTTCACCCTATTATCCCCATTTTTCTTCCCATATCTCCCTTGTTCCAAGTTTCCTATCAATTTGTCTATTCATCACCCTGATCTTCATAAATAATCATAAATGAGAGAAAATATTTCAAACAATTTGAAAAAAGAAAATATATAATAATATTTCCACTGCTGAAACACAGCTACTTTCATATTTATGTACTCTCTCCTAGTATTGGTATGAAATCAACTACATCTTTACTAAGTTATAAACACAACACATATACACTTTTATATTCTGCATTTTTTGTATAATATATACTATAAATATGTCTCTGTGGTCTTTGTAATGATCATACTCCATTGGGTTGATGTATCATAATTTACTAAACTCCACTAGGACATTTAAATTGTTTCCAGTTTTTCATTGTTGTAAATAATACTGCAGAGAGTATCTTCATGAATGAAGGCTGTGTGTGTTGTAGATTTTTTTCCTTAGATGAATTAACATCTTTTGGGTCTCTTATGCTCCAAAAATTAGAGAATGGTTTGCAGCCTCAAACTTTAGAGGGACCAGGTATGTAATTTAAACAAGAGAAGGGGTCAGTAAATATGGTGAATGAATCAGCTCTTATCTCAACTCTGATAGCACTCCCCAAATCTATTTCTCTGACTACCAGTATTGCTGCATCCATCCATCCATCCATCCATCCATCCATCCTTCAGTCAGTCAGTCAGTCAGTCAGTCAATACTAGTATTAAAGAAAACAGGCGCCAAATGAAGTTGCTTATGCTAAGACCCACATCAACAAACTGAGACTTCACTTAATCACAGTTTTGACTCTCCCAGAAATGGACTCTTAAAGCAGCCGATCAGGAATCACCTGATCAGCAGTTAGGCAATCTCCTGATAAACCCCTGACATCCCCTATAGGGGAAGTAACCTTGCAAGAACCAATCTGCTTTTTTCTGTCTAGTATAACTTCCTTGTTCTTGCTTCTTTCTGCCTATAAATGTCTTTCATTTTGTACAGCTCCTCAGAGCTCCTTTTAATCTGCTACATTGGATGCTTCCTAATTCATGAATTGTTGAATAAAGCCAACAAGATCTTTAAAATTTACTCAGTTGAATTTTGATTTATTAACCCTGGACTAAGTGCTATATTCAATGACTAATATAGAAGTCACAGTTTCATAAAGCTTTAAGCCATTTGTTGAAACACTTGAATTGTTATATTATTATTTAATCTGTCTAATTGTCAATGCTAAGTGCTGACACTGAGAAAGAAGGTGAGGGGGTGAAGATACTGCTGGAGTGGTCCAGGCAATTTCATGGAGAAAACAGAGCTCGAGATAAATTTTTAAAGATAGGTTGGGGGTTGAGTTTGAATAGAATGATAATATCATACGATTTCCATATTTGGTATACTTCTCAGTGCCAAATCTCAGGGAAGTTAAGATTTTAAGAATTTTTTTTTTTTATAATTTTAACCAAAGTTCTCTAACTCACAAGGAATTCCTCTTCAACCAATGAGAATCTTTATGGCTCTGTTTCCCCTTAAGATTAAAAGTCAATTTCTGAGCAAAGTACGAGGATTTGAGCTCTTGATTGGATTAGGGGAAAGTGCTCTGTTCTCTGAGACATTTAAAATCCATTCAAAATAATGTCCTAGTCTCCAACAAGGCCAAGGCAGGAAAGTGGAATACCATTAACCTTCCCTGTAAAGGTTGCCAGTCTGCCAACAGGATTCCCCAAATGCAGCTTTTGGCTGCTCCAGTAACCAGAGCACGGAGGTTTGTTTCCAATAAGTTCAAGCATCCTGAAGGATGCTTGATGGGTCTATAAAGTAATTTAAAATTTACTTGAAACTCTGCAATCTAATCAATAACACCAAAGGCCTTACTCAAGTGAAACAATCAACAAAAATCACCAATTTCCTGTTCTAACAAGGAAAGAATGGCCATTTCCCCTCTCCCTTCAGGTCTCATTCATGCAGGTTTTCTCTTTAAATAGCAGATGCATTAAGGGTTTCAAGTATTTTCTTTAAAAATGTTCATTTCTTTCCTTTCACTCTTCCCTCCTTTTCTGCTTAGAGTCTTTAATACATCTTGTCTGCAATTTTAATTATTTAATTTCTTCACTGCATTATTTAAAGAAAAGACAATTTTGAGGATGCAGTATGCATGAAAGAAGTATGACTCCATGTAAAAATTGAAGAAAATTGTGTTAACACCGCACTGCAGCAGATTATTTAGTACAGAATATTTTGCGAACTCTAGCTTTTTCCTTAGTGTATCCTCTTGTAAATATGGACTAAATGACCATTTTGCTTACTGTGTCAGATAAATACCAATGAAGAAAAGACCTTCAGGAGCTTGAAGAAAGGAGATGTAAGCAAAGGTAGGTCACTCTATTCTGTAAAAAACATTTAGAAATGAGTGAAGATAAAAACAAGACTAGAAATGCTTATCACAGCATTTAACTGTAGCTCTCTTTGAATCTTTCTCCCAACATAAAAATAAGATGGGATAGCAGTAGCATTGGAACCAAGTTCAATTTGTAAAAATGCATGGTTAGCTTCCAGTTAAGACACATTCTTCAACCAAAAGTTTAATTTCCTCAACGTTGGATGAGTATAAGTTAAATGCAGAAAAAAATTTAAAAAATAAAAATATTTCATAACTTTCCCAAACACCTCTAACCTCTAATCACTATCTGGGCTTTTTTTTTTTTAACCTACTCTCTCTCTCACTTTCTCTCTCTTATTATACATTAGGCAAATTATACATATGTGTATATGTATAATGTACACACATACACATATGTAGTTTTTCTCCTAATATTTCATTTTCATTTATTTTCACTTATATATTTCAAATATATTCTATTTCCCCATTTATTTTTTAAATATGTCTTTATTTCCCCATTTATTTTTTAAATATGTCTTTTCATGGCTGCAAGAGAGTTATCATACAGATATACTATACACACACACACACACACACACACACACACAATGTATATACACACATACATAACCATTATTCTACTGTGGACAATATAGGTCATCTCCAATTTGGGGGAGTATATTACAGATAATACTGTATTGACATCTGTATAGAGGCACATCTTCTTGGTTCAATGATTTTCACAGAGCAAGCTTTGCAGTCTCAAAATGACCTACAACATAGCCTGATTCTACATGGAAGTCATAAAATATCAAAAACTATAAAGAAGCTATGCTGTGTGGTGTCAACACTGCAGGCGACATGGGTTTAAACACCAGATTTACCACTTGTATGATCTTGGGAAAATTCCTTAAAACTTTTCTGTTTCTATCTTTATCTGTAAAATGGGTATGATCCTAGGACCTACTTTATAAATCTGTAGTGAAGATTAAATAAAATAATTTAGGAAAAGGGATTTAATATGTAACTTCACATAGTAGTTTCTTAATAAGAACTAGCAGTGAATATCATAAATAGTCTATGAAATACATATACCAAAATACCTCTGAATACCATCAAGTGGTATTTCAATTTCTCCCTGCAAATATTTTAACAGTTTTTGAATGGAGCACATGTGAGAAAAGAACAGCTCAACCTTCAGAGAGTCTATTTCATTGATTTTGTTAGCATACCAGCTATCATTTGCAGTTACACTGCAAATACTCACATCCAAAAGACCCACGGATAACACACAGAGATCACAGTACTGAGTCACCCTCTGTAGATGATGCCTTCTGATTCGCCCAGATCCACATATATCACCACCCTGCTGTACCTAAGTTTTCTAGGTGGGATAGGGGATCCAAGGTAAAAATGCTGGTACAGGCTGTCAAAGAGGTCATAGATGAGTAGACCTGCCCTCTGTGACTACATTCATTTTGGAAGTTCTGTCTAGAATAAGAATATGACTGTGACCAAGTGTCCGAGTGATGCTAAATGGCCTCTGTGGGAAAGCTGATTGGATAGAGCAATTTCAACGATGGGCAGATAGGCACTTATACTGCAGAGGTGAGGAGTTTCATACGGTTCTTCCCACTGCCTGGAACATCCTTCAACCTCCACGTCATCATTTGGGGATGAATCTTCAAAAATTCACTCAAGAAATTGGCAAAGAGCCTTTCCCAAATCTTGTACCTCTCTTGCCCACAACAATCACAAATTGCATTGTAGCCATCTTCATGCGTTTCTTTTCCTGCCTCCCCCTCCAAATACCTACCTACCTACCTACAAACACACACAGACACACACACCCCTACATATACATCACACACCAAGAACTTAAAACTCCTGAAGGCAAATACCATTTCCAATTCTATTTTCAATTCTAAGTAACAAGCATGTATTAGATGCCCAATATCTGTCAAATGAATAATTCCAGCCTTCCATTTCTGATCTAGACTTATGATCAGAATACAGGATACATGCTGATTAATTAGTAATATCAGTTCCAGGATACATGCTGATAAATTAGTAATATTGACAGGGATTAAAGAGCATGTCTCTTCTGGAGTATTTGTGAATGGAATGATATAGCTGGGATATGCCTAAAAACAATCCAGGTTTTTTGGGGGGGTGGGGGGAGAAGGGGTGATGGCAGAAATGATAGATATTGATGAAAAAAATTGGCCGTAATATTGATAACTGTTGAAGCTAGGTGATAAATAAGGAGGAATCAAATATGCCATTCTCTCTACATTTCTATTTGAAAATTTCCATTTCTATATTTGAAAATTCTCATAGCACAAAATAAATTTATATACACACAAAACCACAAGACACAACACATAAAAGCACATCCTTAGAAGAGTGACTTTATAACGCCAGTATCTTAGAGAAGGGCATCATTGATGGAATTTTTGATTTTACAGCACTTGACTATTATGTTTCAGGGGATATGATTTGAATGAGGCTCATGAATAGTTTGTTCTGCTCTGAAAGGCAACTACCACTGTACTTTGGCACAAACTGGTGGGACTACAAGAGCTAGGTGGATAAAAGTCTCCTTTATACAAGGACCCAAAGGCAGACATTGAACCAAAAATAAGAAGAAAGAGAAACAAACTACGAGCTAGAGAAAGAAAAAGAAACAAACTATAAGCTTCAAACATTAAAAATCTAGCCAATAAAACCCATCCGCAAAGTCTTGAGAGGTGGCACCATGACTGAGGTGGTGGTGTATGTGTTTATGTTGGCCATTTCATTCCCCTAAATGTGCTTGACATCTCTAATTAATCCCTTTGGAGCAGTGGTGGCTGGAATTCTCAACTCACAGCTTTGCCCCATGCCAGCCAAATGTAATCCTGAGATGCTGCATGTACATGGTAAGGGACATTATCACCCTTCAGATTTAAGAATAACTGTCTGATCTATTAGATATAGAGGTTTCAACCCTGGCTGCACATTGAAATCAATTCAATTAGAGTAGGAATTGGGTACTGACATTCTTAAAAGTTGCACCAGATGATTCTAGTTTGTTAGACAAATACCCTCAAAGCTAAAAGACAGCAGCCCCAGGACATAAATGGTATGGAGGAGTAAGAAGAGGAAATTTTGCAATTGGTCACTGAAGTGGCTGCTATGGTGTGGTACCCAGATATTTCCCCTCCACCCTTTCAAGACAAAGGCTCTCAGTCCCTGAGTGTCCTTTCTAAGATTGTTGGCTGCTGTAGGCTCTCTTCATACCCGATTCCCACCTGGGAATTGCCTCAATCCAAGAAAGCGCCTTATCCAAACTGGCACCCCTCCCCAGGAGCAGTCCCTCTCCAATGACTGCACAGGTAAAAAAGCATGGTCCCCTAGCTTCAACCTGGGACATCTCTGAAGGTCATCCCTACTTCAGAGCTCCCCGTGGGATCTGCTGAGTGTCACAGAACAATTCTCCCTCTACCCAATCCTTCCTGGAAAGACCTCTGCATTGCAATCCTTCCCAGCTTCCTTACAGGTAGAGTTCTGCGTCTTGCTTCCCAGTAAACCCTCTCCCTGGAAATCTCCAATTCAGAGGCAATTTCCCAGGGTGTCCGACCAAGATAGCATTGGAGGCTTACTGGAACGCTGCTCAGCCTTAGTACTTACCCATCTGCATCAAGCGGGGACATGAAATCTTGGTATTTGCTTTACTAAGAGTGATTATTTATAAAATCAATTCAGAACTGGACTAGAGCTGCTATTCCAAAAGTCTCATCATTTCTACTAGTCATAATAGATGGGGAAACTCGAGGCTATGATCCAAAATTAATATATCCAAAATATAACCGTGAGAAACATTTATGTATGTGCCACGAGTCAGTCAAAGTAATCATGAACAACTGTATTATTTTTCTCAGATGTCACCAGAAACATTGTGTGATCTGGGTATTTTTTGGACTGTTCAGCTTCCTCTTCCCACAGTAGGCATCCCTCCAGGCTCTGTGATGCTGCTTTGTTTTTTTTCCAAATGCCCTCACTTCCTGGTTTTTTTTTTTTTGCTCATGGTCAATACAGGCAAAGACTGATGTATGTTTTTAATGGGAAGGTTTGTTAGGAATAGATCTTTTGGTTTATGGAAACCCGTTGAGTTATTCATAGGAGATAGCAGAGGCTGAGTGTGTAGATCTGCTGGACTTGGGCCTTATTCTAAGCAGAAACTCTCTAATTTGTAGATTTGAGGTTCTGTGATAAACTTAGAGATAAGATACAGGGGCAGGATAAGACGTGTATTTGGCAATCCAAGAATGAATGTCTTTCTACTCACTGGTGACTAAATTCGACGTGGACTGGAGCACAATTTATTAGGCTGTGTCAGTGGTAGCTCTCTTCACAAGCTTACAAGATCAAGGGCTTATGATTGTCTTCACTTTGATAAGCAACTTTCAAGTCGTACCCAGTTACAGAACAAACAGAACTGTGACTTGTGTTTTGCAATTTGGTAACTTAATTTACTTTAGACCCTTGCTTGCCAATGTGTGGTTTACGAACCAGCAGCACTGACGTCACCTGAGAGCTTGTGAGAAATGCAGAATTTTAGCCCCTAGATCTACTAAATCGGATTATGCTTTTTAAGAACACAGCTCTGTATTTCCAGAAGACTTCCAGGTGATATTGATGCTACTGGTCCACAGAACACATTTTCAGTAGCAAGGCTCTAGAGAGTCCCACCATATTTCTAGTACTTACAATTTTTACTCCTTATAGGAAGCCAGGTTGTGTGTCCTTCTATATTTCTCAGCGCTGTATTTGGCCCTACCCATTGCCACGCTAAGCCAAAACCTATGAAAGATAATTAGACAGGAAGCAGCATCCAGGTGATGACAGGTGGTGGCTGTCCCCAAAGAGATGAAGAGAGTTCCTGTCTTCTGGGCCAAACTGCTGTCAGGGGTAAGGCACGTAGCTTACAGCCCAGCACTGAGAAATGGTTAATTGTGCCAGAGGGAAAGCTCACCAAGCAGCAGCTTTTATGTGAAGAACACTGCCTGTTCAGACTGAGGACAGCATCTCTATCAGTTCTGTTCAGAGGCAGCAGAAAGCAGAGCCTCGAAAAAGGAAATGACACCAGTGAGGGCATTTCTTCCATTACTAAAATATAGAGAAAAAGCCCTTGACCAGAAGACAGGAGACCTGGGTACTGAATCTGGCTCAGTCACCAACTAGATATAAACACTGATAACCTTCTTGTCCTCTTTGGGTTTCTTTTTTTTTTTTTTTTCTTTTTAACATCTTTATTGGAGTATAATTGCTTTACAATGGTGTGTTAGTTTCTGCTTTACGACAAAGTGAATCAGTTATACGTATACATATGTTCCCATATCTCTTCCCTCTTGCGTCCCCCTCCCTCCCACCCTCCCTATCCCACCCCTCTAGGTG
>NC_041222.1:36423774-36441615 GCF_002837175.3 Physeter macrocephalus
TATGGCTGAGTAATATTCCATTGTATATATGTGCCACATCTTCTTTATCCATTCATCTGTCGATGGACACTTAGGTTGCTTCCATGTCCTGGCTATTGTAAATAGAGCTGCAATGAACATTTTGGTACATGACTCTCTTTGAATTATGGTTTTCTCAGGTTTTCTCACTATATGCCCAGTAGTGGGATGGCTGGGTCATACGGTAGTTCTATTTTTAGTTTTTTAAGGAACCTCCATACTGTTCTCCATAGTGGCTGTATCAATTTACATTCCCACCAGCAGTGCAAGAGAGTTCCCTTTTCTCCACACCCTCTCCAGCATTTATTGTTTCTAGATTTTTTGATGATGGCCATTCTGACCGGTGTGAGATGATATCTCATTGTAGTTTGATTTGCATTTCTCAGTTCATCTGTAAAATGAGGGGGTTTCTAAGATCTTACACAGCTCTTTAGCATCTGAAACTCAGATGCTCTAGAATTGGCTGCAAAAACTACTCTTGCCACAAGAGGGAGCTCTCTTTCTGAAATCATAGAAATTCTGTGCATTGTCTTAATGAAAAGATTTAAGCAAACCAAAACATTTGAGCATCCAGAACGAAATGGTCTTTCGTAAACAATAAAACAGATTAGAAGGCTCATTAAAAATTTTTGTTAACTTAGATTAAATTATGACTAATTCCTTGCTTGAGCAAAGCAAAAATGGAGACTACTTAGACTGATGGGCGGCAGTCAACAAAAACAAAGATTGAGAATCTATAAATTTAACAAAGGTGAATAGTCCTAACTTTCCTCCTCAGCTTTGTTAAGAATTTGATGCCTGTTCAGTGTTTTTCTCTTTCTTCACAAATTGGCAAATCCTGGGATGGTTCTGGCCCTGTAATAGAATTTTATGTGTCTGTGAATTAAATATGGGACTCAAAGTGTGTAAAGGACAACAAATAATTCTGGCAGGGAGTAGAGTTGCACAGAGGGTGATGGGAGGTACTGTTTATAGGGTTCCAAATATTTGCATGAAAAGTGAAACATTCCATCAAGATTCAACATACCGCCTCCCTAAGAGATGTTTCCAAATACCCTGATGTTGTCAGGTGACATGTGGGCGCCACACTTAGCTGAGGAGCTAAGATTTTCCTCCATTCATCCTGGATCACCCAGACCCCTAGTTCTGTGACTGATCTACCTTGTTTTCTTTTCTCTATTTTGCTGTGTTGTTAAAGAGAGATTTCCAGGCCGAAGTCATTTGACTTGTCTCCAGCAGGTAGAAGACAGAAAATGGGATGTGACATTTTGGCTAGGGCTGGGAGAAGTGGAAGCACTAAATGACTCTTGGTGGGCTTCAAACGGCATCTGTCCTCCTGCCCCGACAGAGGGTATGTCTCAGAGTTTGTGCCACTTCAGAGCTGGAAGGTCCTCTCAAGCCCATCTAGTCCAACGTTTCCCAAAGCATAGAGAGTCATCCATTCCTAGAAGAGATTATTACTTTAGCTTATGCATGGACATGATGATAACGCTGGATCATGGAGGGAGAAATGTTATTCCCTTTTCAGTGCTCAGGCTATTCCTTCTAGTGGTCTCAAGGAGATGGCTCATGCTTATGCTGGAATGTCTCTAAAACCCTTCTCACAGTTGCCAATTTCTCTTTTTTAACAAAAAGAGAGAAGACCTCAAGAATCAGAGCCTTCAGCAGACAGCATTATCTAGCTAGAACATAATGGTATTGCTTGATTTATTGTATTGATTTTTAGGGCTGAGTTCTATTTCTGGCAATTATACTGCTTTTCCATCCATGGTGACATCAAGTTTGCTTTTTATGGCAAAGAATGAGTCAACATGAAGAAAAATATTGTGTAAGTAATAGTACAGGTGGCACACAGATAAGTCAAAGATTGTGCAGATGGTAGCAGGAAGTAGAGTGACTTGACAATAAACACCCAGCTTTATCTTCTGACTCTGTGATAAATTCTCACACATGTTGGGTTCCTGATTCTATGATGGGATTGACTACTAATGACTTACTTGAGTCAGGCTGACAGAAAAACAAATGTGCTCTAATTTTCTTTCAACTAGTCAAGTTTTTACTTCATTACATACATTGAATAACTCATATTGCTCCTTAGAGACAAACAGGGGAAAGAGGAAACTTCCTCTTGTGCCAAATAATACAGTTCTATGTGAAATCCCATCGCGGCCCAGAGGCAAAATCCCATTGATGCCAATGCCGTTTCGAAGAAGGTTCTTTATTTCCACATCCCTGCAGCTCAGAGTTAATAGTACGTGGTTTACCTAATTACAACAAATTCTTTCCAATAATAATCCTTACAACTAGTGCTTTCTCTGGCCCTGAACCAGTGACTCAATAAAGCAAAAACTGTTATTTCCTTTAGGCAGGAAATCCTTTCTCTATCACCTCGGATACATTTCATAAATTATAATTTTATTTGTATGTTTATCACCAACCAGTACAATCACACTTCTTGACTTGTGTGAGCTCCTTGAAGGCAGGGCTCTCTGTGTTGTTCACTGCTGTATTCTCAGTGCTTGGAATAGTGCCTGCTCTTCAATAAACATTTGTTGATTAACTGGCAGATTAATTAACTGCACTGGTGGGAACAAGTCTTGATTCGGGGGAATTGCTTATTTATGTAAAGCCAAATGGAACATCTGCTCTGTGTAGGTGCACATCGCAGAAGCAGCTTTCATCTTCAGGAGGGAGATAAAGAAGATACTAGCAATGCAGGTTATGCTCAGCTTGGGAAATCATGGATTCCAAAAAGTGCCAGAGGTTATCCATCATATTGAAGAAC
Organism: Physeter macrocephalus; assembly: GCF_002837175.3. NCBI lineage: Eukaryota > Metazoa > Chordata > Mammalia > Artiodactyla > Physeteridae > Physeter > Physeter macrocephalus. The sequence goes on from NC_041222.1 coordinate 36,426,578, forward strand.
AGAACCATCCTGGGTGGAAAAATGCCTAGTGATTGTCCAAGGCCATCAGGGAAGTAGATTGGTTGGCAACTCATTGTACATTGCCAGCAGCTAAATGTCCTTCTCGTGAAAGAATACAGAATTTTCAAAGGCTCCTGGGGTCATCATGATTTGGGGTTTGATTTTGTTTTAGCTAAACACTCGATTTGTTTAATGCACACTTTGGATTTCACATTGCCAACAAAAATATTTACTTTAGTTCAGTGGGAAATACAAAATCAACAGGAAAACTCAGGATCACAGATAAAACTGTTGGTTTAGAAGAGACTGATCCCTCAAATCTCACCTGTAGTCACAACACTTCGTTTTCTCAACAGGTATTTATTCACGTGTTGGAGAGCATCAACAATACAGTGTGTAGTCCCTGGCCTCAAGGAGTGTAATGACAAGACAATAACTACCATTCATATGTGTCATAGATCCTATAAGAGGAGAAAGTACCTGGTGCTGGTGGAGCATGTGGCAGGGGCATGTACCCTGTCTCTATGCACAGAGTGGGGGCCAGCAGGAGGCTCTGGGATGATGCTAATAACCTAAATATCTTTTAGTACCTAGCCAGTAAAGATGGGTGAAACGTTCCATGAAGAGGGAAGAGTATGCTTCCCTTAAATAGTCTCATCAAGTTTCCACTCTCAGGGTTGCCTTCTGCTTTGCTCTGCATTGTTTTTCTCTGTACAGTCTTGATGTGTCATTACAAGAAAAGGAAAGGTGCCTGCTATGGACTGAATATTTGTGTCCCTCCCAAATCCGTATGTTGAAGTCCTAATCCTCAGTGCAATGGTATTTGCAGGTGGCACTTGGGAGTCTAGGCTAGGCTACGAGGGTGGAGTCCTCATGAATAGAATTAGTGCCCTTATAAGAAGACATGAGAGAGATGATATCTCTCCACCATGAGAGGTTACAGCAAGAAGGCAGCCATCTGCAAACTAGGAAGCAGGCCTTCACTAGACATAGAATCTGCAGGCACCTTGATCTTGGACTTCCCAGCCTCAGAACTATGAGAAAGAAATGTTTACTGTTTAAGCTACCCATTCTATGCTATTTGTTATAGCAGACAGTGATGACGAACTTCAGCCCATCCATGTAAGAATATAATCTGACCTGCTGCTTCTAGTCTAAAAGAGTCATGGTACCTCCTCTGTTATCCCAATAAAACCTTTATAAACCCAGAGGAAAGTCTGACCAGGGACCCTGATGTATAGTGCTTGGGCCAGATGACTGGGTGATAAATAGAAAAACTGCAAATACTCCCCTTCTCTAGACAGCATCGTAGTTAATGCTGCTGTCAATTGTTTGCACAGCACATTGTGATGTTCAGAGTTTAGAGTTCACATACTTTTTAAATGTGGTTCTTATTCTCAGATGAAAAGGCAGAGAAGTCTTTTTGTATCACAGGCTGTCTTTGGACAAAAAATGGGTGGGGGGAGGGGAGGAGACGGAGGCAATAACCAAAATGCCTTCTAAATTTTCCTAAGAAATTCTCAGAAGATGTCACCCATTCTTCTTTAGGAGAAAATAGAACAACTGATTTTAATTTTTTAGAAGCATGTTGATTTTTGAATAATTTATAGGAAATTAATTGCTACATGGATTTGTTCTTTTCCTTAGATTAAAAAAATATTTTGAATAGTTTAAGACTCACAGGATGCTGCAAAAATAGTACAAAGCGTTCCCATATACCCTTTACCCAGCTTCCCCAATGATAATATGTACACAGACACAAAAAACTGTCAAAACCAGTTTTCCTTAGATTTTCATATGTAACTTTCTAAAATAGAAAAGTTTTCTCTATGGGACATTTGTTCATTTCTAAATGTACTAATTTCCCAAATATTTAATGAAGAATCACCCTGTTCCAAATATTCTACCAGGCCAGTGATTGAAAGTTGACTAAGACATAGTTCATTCCCTTAAGGAACTCATTATCTAGTAGGGTAAACAGACCAGGATAGTAAGTTCTAGGATACAGGAGCATGGTTCTACCAGAGGCCAGAGGAGATCTCCAAAGACTGTGTGACCACAAAGACTCCTCAAAGACAAGCCTGAGTTGACTTGTGAGGGATAGTGATCTTTAATTACACAAAAGGACCAGAGAATATTTGAGGCACAGGAACTGTACATGCTGAGTCCCAGCAATGTAAAACAGGAGGATTCATCCAGGGAACCAAACTAAATCAATTTGGATGGATCAAAGAGCAAAGTGCATGTTTGTTCTTTGGGTAAGAGGAGGAGGGGAAGGGAAGAAAAGGACAGCAGATGAGTTACAGCAGGCTGTCAGGGCCAGATCATGAAAGGCCCTGTTTGCTAAACTACTACCTTTGAAAGTTAACCTAAAACTCAAGATGAGCCATTGATGGGCTTTGAGCAGAGAAGTAATATTATTATATTTGCATTTTAGAATGATAGCTCTGACAGCATTGTGGAAAATGCAGTGAGAAAGAAATCCAAAGGCAGGGAGATGGGAGTTGGAGATTTGGGAGGAAATTTAGTTTTGGATACATTATACTGAGGTGGAATTATCCAGTCGGCAAATAGATGTATAACATATGGCTAATAATAGTGATAAAAATTAGTTATTATAGTTTATACCTTCAGTACCTGGTTACAGCTGCAAACTGGTTTGAGACGAGACAATCAAGCTAAAATTAGTTCCCATCTTTCAATTCATTTTGTTTCTTTGACAACAGTAAGTCTCCACCAAAATACCAACTTGGTGGCGATCACCTTTGTTACCCCAGAGTCACGGACATAGTAGGGGCTCAGTATCTCCTAAATAAGTGCATGACTGCTCTATTGGTTTCCTAGCCTAGTTAAGTTCTTCCCACTTTAATCTCTTTCCCCTCACTAGTTGACTTCCCATCTGTATGACCCCAATCCCCATTTATTTCCTTTTCTTTCTTCTTGTTTATGTGACAACACCCACTTAAGTGGCTTGACAGAGAGAGCCTTCCTTATCCAGCAGAAGTCAGAATGGCAGGGGACACTGAGGCACCCAACTTGTCTGCTGAGAGAAGAGAGAGGTAGCATCACCTGGAGGCAAAGCACGCAACTGTCAGCCTACGGATGCCACCGTTACACATCATAGGCAGGATACCCACATCTTTGGCCTCTGTCTTCTCCATAGAACGGGGACTCAGTGTTTGTCTTTGTTCACCATTTCCAGCTTTACAAAGTTTATGAGATATTACATAATATCTCTACTCCAATAAAGACAGAGCATGACAAAGTAATTTTTGAAACGTGCACTCAAAGCAATTGAGTTAGCATAAAGTTTTTCAACGGAATTTTGGTAAGGATTTTGGCAAATGAAACTCCCTGTGCTGCTGTTATTCAATAATAAGCAAACACACACAGGAAACTTGGCAGCATATATGAACAATTCATTCCCTCTTCTATTTATTAAACAAATACCCCTTGGGTGCCTGGTGATACAGCAGCAAAATAAAGAGCTTGCTTTCCTGGAACTCATGTTCTAATGGGGTGAGGAGTTGGAGAGACAAACACACCTGGTCAGAGGGTGCTGAGCTCTAAGGGGGTAAAGTGTCTGGAACCACACGCTAGTAGTAACCACCATCGTTGTCCTCATCCCCATGTTTGCACCACACTTCACAGCTCCCAAATCATTTTCTCACTCATTATTTCATTTTTCACATCAGAGGGAGGGCAGATGTTTTAGTAGAAAGGAAAACAGAAGTCCAGAGGATGCAACATCATGTGGGCAGGGGGTCTAGTAGTTAAGCAGAGGTTTTGGCTTCAGAAACACTAATGCCCCAACAAAGATCTAATAAGGAGATAAGTCTTTATCACTTGTGGCTTGACAAATTGATTGCATTTAAAGTAAAACCCATGCAACCATCAAGCAACTATTTTCATTTTTCCAAATTGATAAAAAGGGCATTGTTCACAATGAAAAGGGCTGAAGGAATAAACAACAGGTAAGGAAAGGAGCTCAAACTTGGTGTCCTCTTGTGAGCCTAGAGGGACACCGCCAAGTACGTCCTCAGGGTTGGGATAGGGCCCAGAGAGACCCACAGAGGGACTTCTCATTCTATATCCACAAGCTCCTTCCTTACCTTGGGGAGCTGCCTTAAAAGAGCAGCCATTTGATTCTGAAACTTCTAGATTTGGAAGAGCCTGTATTACCCTTCAGAAAGGGTAAGCGATCAATGAATATACATTAACTAGCTAAAGGGATGATTTTAATAATATAAAATTATTTTACATTAGAATGCATCCCTATGCTATCTGTATTACTTCTGCACTTATTTACCAGACTTCGGTCAGTAAGAAAGTGTTTCACTAGAGCACATCCTTTTTGTTAATAGAAAGGTATTCCTTTGTTTTGGAAAAACAAACAGAGCTTGGTGATTTCGGTAAGCTTCTTGCTACTCACTAATTCATGTATGTGTCCAGCTGTTCACTGAGGTAGATAATGCAGCTCCTTGAAAATGCTAACATTGGAGCCTTGCAGGTCCATCTTATTCCATTGGTTTAAGAGGAGAGCAAACAGTTATCGAGTTTAAGGGAGACAACTTCTGACCCCCAAAGTCTGTCTGAAGTCCAGAACCAGATGTGCTGTAATACTGATATACTATATTTCCTCCAAATTTAATAAATGCATTTCAACTTGATTCAGATAACACTTTTTGAGGCCCTCTACATGCCAGCCTTGTTGGAAAAGCTGGCTTTGTTTGGAAATGTAATCTTGGAAACTTTTGTGAGGACGATCCTCAGGATGAGAAAACAAATGGGGATCTTAACATTCAGGCCACCTTTGCTTTTCTTTGGGTCACATGATATGGGAAGGAGAGTGGCTCCCCAGGTAGCTGTTATACTACTTTGCACTTATAAAACGTGTTTGCTGTTACTTATGTTTTGTACTGATTGAGTTAGTAAAAAATAAACACAGAAAGAAAATTAAATTGGCAATGGGATCCCAGCAAGGGGACGCTAAGGCAATATCTGAGGATTGCTGTCGTCTCTTTAATCTAGAGCAGTGTCAAGGAAGAAGAAACACTATCTCCTCTGACACATATCTATGCTTATTTTTGTTGTTGCAAATATAATTATAATTATGGCATGTTTCTGTCTTTCCAGACACCTCTCAGGGAGTTGACGATGTATTTTGCATAGTTTTAGAGCAGCTGAAGCCATGGTCTAGCAAAATGATTTTCTCAGGGCACTGAGGCCCATGATTGAATGGATGGTAGTGGGGCTGCTGATTTTCGGAAGTTGGCCCTACCCTTCCGGCTGGCATGTTTCAGGGTGGTTGTTATCTGGAGAGACCTATTCATTCGATGAAAGGGTGAGATCATTGGGATGCCCCCACCCTTCCTACACTTACAATGCTGAGACCTTTTCTACCAGTGTCAGATGCCAAAAGCTGGCAAGGGGTGGAGTACACCAACCAAACTGAACCAGGAGACTTGCCTTCTCGAGAAAGTTGATTTCACACTCCATGTCTGAGAGCTGAAGACAGTGTGTGGGAGACTGGCTTGGATAAGGAAAATTGCATGTGCACAGAATTTTCAAATAATCGAGAAAGTCAAGGGTCACCTAAGTCGACCAAATGGGTACCAATTTAAAAAAAACTTAAAAATTACATAACCTTTTTCTTTTTTCACCCATACTCAACAATGGAGAAAATAAGATTCTTTTAAGGAGGCCTTAAATGCAATAATCTTGAGCATTATCTGATACAGCCATTTCCCATTTTGGCTCAAATTATATAAGCAAGTGCTTTTCTCAAATTCTAATTCCCCAATCCTGCTTTTTATATGCCTAAAAAGAGAAAAAATAAATTTAAGGTTAGTATTTTTTTTCCCCCTGCTCCTATTTAGTGTCAGTAGTTCTTGGTGTATCACTCATGATAGAAGAGTACCTAGTACATAGTAGGTGATCAATACATGTTTTTGCAGGAATGAGTGAATGAATGAATTAAAAGTTGATGTCTGGGCTTCCCTGGTGGCGCAGTGGTTGGGAGTCGGCCTGCCGATGCAGGGGACGCGGGTTCGTGCCCCGGTCTGGGAGGATCCCGCATGCCGCGGAGCGGCTGGGCCCGTGAGCCGTGGCGGCTGAGCCTGTGCATCCGGAGCCTGTGCTTGCTCCGCAATGGGAGAGCCCACAGGCCACAGCAGTAAGAGGCCCGCATACCGCAAAAAAAAAAAAAAACCAACAAAAAACAAAAGTTGATGTCTTCTTTGTGCTTGGCATTTGAGGACCATTGAGATTAATCCACTAGAATTCTTATTCCCAATGAAGCTACAGGTTAAAAGATGAAATAATATACGTAAATAAATTAGAAGCATACAAAGTAGAAAGTAACTTATGTTTACATATATCATCTCATTTAACCTGCACAACAACCAAACAGGTAAATATTATGATTATTCCTATTTTATAGATAAGGCAAAAATGAACCAGGACACCTTTATGAAAGAGAGGCACTTGAAGTAAACTTAAAGGTAAGCAGGATCTGGGTTTTTAGGGATAAAATAAGTGTGAAGAACTGTGAAAGGTTTGAGATTTTCCCTATATGCAAGCTAACAGGTTAGCCTGCTCTGGTACAGATGCTGGCAGAAGACATGAGACTCTGGGGTCAGAAACAAAGAACAGTTTATTATTCAGATAGCTTGCTTCTATGCCTGGATATGGGTTCCAGTTATTGGTTCTGTTGCCTATTTCCAGGGTGCCATCTGCAGGTGGCGCCGATGAAGATACCCAACTTCATTTGCCTTGTTCAGATCTTTTTTTCCTTCACAGTTGTTTCCAAATGAGAAAGACCAGAACAATGAATCTAGTTATATGTCACTCCAGCACTTGGAAGAAAGTATGCTAGGAGAAGTATGTTTCTAGTGGCAAGGAAATTACTTTGGGTTAATTCTAAGCTACTCCAGAAGTGAGTTAAACTCCTAACAACAAAAATTTTAACATTCTCTCTATTAGAGCAAAGGAGAAGAGGAAAGGAGAAAGGGAACATTTTCAAATCCCTGGTGGGGTTTTATGCACATTTAATTATGATACTGTATTAGTCTGATACCTTGGGCCCCCATAACAAAATACCATAGAATGGGTGGCTTAAACAACAGAAATTGATTTTCTTACAGTTCTGGACACCGGAAATAAAAAATCAAGGCACCAGCAGTTTGGTATCTGGTGAGCGCTCTACCCCTTGGGTTGCAGATGGCTGCCTTCTCACCGTTTGCTCACAGGGGCTTTCCTTGGTGCAAATGAACAAAAGGAAAGGGAGGGAAAGAGAGAGGGAGGGAGCGAGCAAGTGAGTGAGTGACAGCGAGAGAGCATGCTTTCCGTTATCTTTTCTTATAATGACACTAATCCTATTGGATCTGGGCCCCACCTTTATGACCTCATTTAACTTCAATTACCTCCTAAAGGCTCTGCCTCCAAATACAGTCACCTCAGGGTTAGGGCTTCAACATATGAACTGGGGTGGGGTGGGGGCCAAAATTCAGTCCATAGCAACGTCAGGTATCCTCAACCAATTCCAGAAAGTCTTGATTTCCATTATACAGATGAGGAAACTGGCTCAGAAAGGTTCAGTGAATTGTGCAAGGTCACGAAACTGATAAGTGGAATAGCTCAGAATGAGACCATTTTCTGGCTTTAAAGCCCATTTGGTTTTCAGCATCACAGGCTGCCTTCCAGTGGTCATTTGCTAATATCTTGTGTATATGGAACACTCACAAGTGTCAGCAACTTTGCCATGGACTTTACAAGGTAGAACTTTCAATCTCTCAACAACAAAGGGAAGGTACAGAGAAGTTAAATGACTTGCCAAATAGCATAGTTAGAAAGTAGAATGGTCAAAAACTTAAATCCAGGTTAATTTTACTTCAATGCACACATTTTTGTTCTGTTCCTCCACCGTGCATTTCTGGGGTTGCTCAATTACTTACTAATCATTATTTTAACTAGAATGTATTATAACCCAATGTAATTCAAACTTTCTGAAACCATGTTAATTTTATAACATAAAAAAATCCACAAGACACTGATCAGGCTATAGAGTTTTAATATATGTAAAAGGCAATGACATCTAAATCAAATTTATGTTTGGGTTGTGCCTGAAATTCTGTGTTAAAGGGAGGTCGATATGAATTGTAATCATATGGAAGAAATATCAATTGGTATTGGGGCTGCAGGCCATGAGTTTCAGTACAGTATCTTTCATTTCAAAGTTGTGTCTGGTCCAGTTAAAGTTATGTTTTCCACCCAAAGGTGGCAGCACATGTACTATTGCTTTTTGGTGCGCTTTTGATCGCATTTAACACAATAGTCTCTGAGAGCTTCAAGGGACCTAAAAGATCATCTAGGACAGCCCTGTCATTTTGAGGAAATGAAGCTGAAGCCAAGAAAGATCCTGTGACCTGCTGAACACCCCACAGCTTTTAGAACCACAGCCCAAACTAGAATCCACGTTACCCGACCTCAGACCTGTCTTCACTATACTAAGCTCTCCTTAGCTTTATAATACATTCACAGCTGACAGGTGAAGATGAGAGAGTAAACTCGAGTTTGAAAGAGGAAAGGAAGAAAGGATGGAAAGAGGAAGAAAAGAAAGGAAAGAAAGATAGGCATTGGATTCAGGAAAAAAAACACTGGATGCAAACTTAAAGTCTTGAAGCATGCTATAACTTCACGGCAACTTCAGAAGCGTAACTCCACTTGCAAAATAGATCTCCTGTTCTAGGGAACACTGTGGAATCCCTTGTTATATACAACACCAGATCTACTCGGGCCAGATATACTGAGTCAGCAATACCTGGGAGCTTGTTAGATATATAGGGGCTTCAGCCCTCTTTGCTCCAAAACTGCTGAATCAGAATCTGCATTTTACAAGATCCCAAAGAGATTCATAAGCACATTAAAGTTAGAGAAACACTGGTTCAGAGTCTAGCGTGGTTCTCACAGTGTGGTCACGGGACCAGCAGCGCCAGCATCACCGACTAAATCAGAAACTCCGGGTGGAGCCCAGCAATCTGTTTATTACAGGCCTTCCAGGTGATTCTGATGCATGATAAAGTTTGAAAAGCACTGCTCTGAACTTTCTGACTCCTTTGCCCTCAGAAGTCCTACATCTCTGGTAACTGTATCTGCTGGACTTGCTCTGAATTGTTTTTTCTCCAGATGCTATCTCCGGCTTTCTTCCCTTCTGCCTGATTGAGTGGTTTATAGCAGACCTACTCAAATAAATGGCTTGGCTTCTATTTGCTGGCTTAATCATATGTATACACATATAGAGCTACATAATTGCTGCTAAGCAACTAATTTCCTGGTTAAGACACCAGTAGCCATTAACTAGTTAGGGAGAAGGACAGTGTCTGAAATGGGATCATTCAGACTTTCAGGATTTTCTGAAGAGGAGACTGTGATGAGATTTGTCATCATTTTGTTCTGGCCACAGTCTCTTTTCACATACAGGGATGAATGCATGGGGACTTCTATATTCCCTTCAGGAACTTATGAAGTGACCAAAAGTCAGAAACCTTCTGTCATAAAATATTGAATTGGGGTGCATTTACAGAAGCACATGAAAGAACACAGCAATACCTACTCTCCCCATAGGAGAATACTGAGATGGAGACACTACTAAGGGAAACAAGGGTCTTCACAACCCTTTGTTCGTTCCGCAAACACTTTTTGCAGCAAAAGGCAGTGCTGTCTCAGACAATGGGGCCCACAAAGATTTAAATGAAATAAACTCTATCTATATAAGAGGACCACGGGCCTCCAGCATGGGGAATTTTATGAAGCAGCACTCTTCAAAGCTCAGCCCTGGACATCTTCAAGCACCAGCTTAGTGGTAAAGAAGGAATAAGGGTATAAGGCAGAACTGTTATTATTTTGTTGTTATTCAATAACTGGGTATTAGGAAAAGACCCAATTGGAAATCAAATTTTTTTAAACAATTTATCCCCCAGAGCAAGTAATTTAATTTCTTTATTTCCTCATTCGTAAAACAAGGATATAATTTCCCTGTCTACCTCATCCAAATGTTAACAGAATCAAATGAGATAACATATATTAAAAATTTTATAAGTATGTTTTTACATATGTAGATATGTAATGTATCCCCAGAAAGTCTCCCATTATTATAAAACTATTATTAAATATTATTATTTTCTGTACCGGGGAATTTTCAAGGCTTCTTTTCCTCGCTCATAACTAATACACAAGAAGTGCTGTGGTTTTGTAGTTTAAACAAGCAGCGGTTGGCAAGCTTTTCCTATGAAGTGCCAGACAGGAAACGTTTTTGGCTTTGTCAGCCATATGGTTGCAGCTGCTCAACTCTGTCATTGTCGCCGGAGAATAGTAGCTATAGACCCTACACACACTCATGGGCATGGCTGTGTTTCTGTAAAAATTTATTTACCAAAACCAGTGGCGCGTAGAATTTGACCCTATAGTCTGCCTACTCCTGACCTAGAGTGTTGGCGTGAGTCCTTAACCTTCTGATAAGCTTCCGTCATACTTGGAAGTCCAGAAACAAATGAAAGAAAAAGTAGAGGTATTTCTCAATGTGGTGTTTTAGAAGGAGAAAGGAAAGCTTTTAGTAAAGGTAATGTTGAGAATTCTATTCAAATTAACAACTATTTATTGCATGTCTACTGTGTCAAGTGCTGTCCTGAGCTGTGAGGGTGTAATGTTGAATGAGCCCGCCCCTAACTCCCTCATGGTTTTTGCCATCTAGACCGTAGCAGAGAGCTCACTGGTGGGGATATGTGGGTTGGGCTGAGAAAAGGCATAGTTTTGGACAATAAGCTGTGATGTCAGAATAGATCAGCTTTGAGCACTTACTACAGATTCTGCACTATGCTGGTCACCATGGGGAGAGACATGATCTTCTCACCCAAGGAGTTTACTATCTGCTGGAATTAATAAGCAATGCAGACCAAATACTAAAGACAGTACGTAAGGACTAAACTGAGTGTGGGACAGGGAAGGCTCCATCAAGGAGGAGGGACTAAGCTGGAGGGTCTGGGATAGGCTCAGTTAGACCTTCCCCCAAAGGTTGGCAGTTTGGAGGCAGAATGGATCTTGGAGCACATCCATGTCCATTTGGGATCAGAGGTTTTGGTCAATGAGTAGAGAGAAATCATGCACCTCTTCTTTCACCTTGTGCCAATTCTCACAAAGAAAGACAGACCAAATACTCTCCTTCTTCCCCGTCCAAAAGTAATCTGGAATTGTTGAAAACTTTGGCAGTTTCTTTGGGCAAAAGAAAAGTCCATTCCAGCCATTTTGAGACTCCAGACAATGTCAACTTCACATGGCCTTAGGGCTGCCTATTGTAAGGCAGTAAAGCCAGATTTCTTATTCCTGGAAAGCTAAAGTCATTGCCAGATTATGCTAGGCCACCCTACTTTGTGGAAGAAACGATGACATTTCTTCAGATGCCTGTGATGCCACTGAAAAAACTAAGGTTAGAAATAGAATCTTGACATACTAAAGAAGCGATTACCTATCTGTGCTCTGTAGCTCAGAATATACTCTTACTCGGTCAAAATTCAACCAACAAGGTGGCAAATGTGACATGTGTAACATACACATTTCCTGAAACCCAGTCTCACAAACACACACTTAAATATTTTATTTTTAATTTAGAAACAAAAAAAGTTAGCTCATATTCCTAAACACTTGGGTCAGGCGAGAATATGAATAAAGTCATAAGAAAAGAGAAATTACAAGAAATATTTTGGAGAAATAATATTAATGGTAAGTAATAGCTAATATTTATTCACTACTTGCCATGCTTTAGGTAGGGCTTTATATTAACTTATTAAACCTTATAGTACCTCTGTGAACTATATTATTCTATATTACTCTAACATATAGCATTATTATTGCTATATTAGAGGTGGTAAAGCTGAGACTAAGAAGGATTACATAATTTTCCAAGGTCTCCCGGATGGTAAATCCTTCCCAAGCCAAAGTTTAAACCACAGAATAAGACTGCTTAGGTGTAATTAAGGGAAGATATGAGAAAGACCCTCCAAAGAGAGAATTTTAAAAGGGAATGTTGAGAACAGGAACTGCCTATCTTTGAACCTACAAATTGGAGACTCACCACTATTGTGGCTGGTTGAGAAAACTGTGGCCAGGGTCACAGAACATGTCAATGTCCAGAGCCCAGGTCTCCGGACCCCATTTCCTGGACTTTCTCACACTCTCCAGACCACCTTGAACCATCTGCAAGACTTGAGAGGGAATATATGTCACAGCTGGCAATGCTTACTGGGCTCATTCATTCTACATTTACCAAACATTGCCTGATACGGTTTGGGGTGAGAAGAGGGAAAGTTACCAATTCCTTTATTAAAAAAATGTATTTCCACTTCTTTTTAAATCTTTCTTAGTTCCCACATTGGCAACACATAGCTTTGTTCTTCTAAAAGAATGAATCCAATATTTGTTTACTGCATATTTTAGAGGAGAGTCACAATTGCACAAAATTAAACTGAAGAAGATAGAGTGCTTTGTCCAAAAGGAAAAAGCCTTCTCAAAAGCTATAAATGCTGTGCTCTATAACATCTCTGGTCCTTCATCATTCTAGCTTGCATTCAGCACACTGAATGCTGCTCTGAAGCCACTGTCGGGACACATGCTTTGTTTTTCTGTGATTGTTTAAGAAGCTTCCTTGGGCTTCCCTGGTGGCGCGGTGGTTGAGTCCGCCTGCCGATGCAGGGGATACGGGTTCGTGCCCCAGTCTGGGAGGATCCCACATGCCGCGGAGCGGCTGGGCCCGTGAGCCATGGCTGCTGAGCCTGCACGTCCGGAGCCTGTGCAAAGAAGCTTCCTGAGTTATTTGTGCTTTTTTTGGGTGAGATCAAATTCTTGAGCAAAGAAGGAAACATTTTCCAGTCTCTTACTGCATTTTACACTTTATTGTCTCATTGAAACTTACAGTGCCACTCTAATATGGGTGCTGTGATTCAAGGTGAGCTGTCTAGAGCCAACCAACTTGACAAAACAAGGATCTGAACCTAAGGCCTTTCAGTTCCCAAACTGTACTCTTTTCCTACTGCACTAGATAACAGCCTATAATAGTTGGTAGCAGAATTTGGGAATAAAAACAGTATCTTCAAAAAATTTTTAACTTTATCTTATTCCAAAAAAAGCATTTGAATAGGCTACAAAGTTCTGTAGAGAATAACAAAATTTAAAACAATTACAACTACAGCAAGTGGAAAATGAGGTTAACATTGATTTTTAACATATTGCAGAATTCTTCAGGATGTGCAGTGTGACTCACCTACTTGATCCTATTCATTACCCTTTAACAGATTTCTAAGGAAAGCAGGAGAGGTGGCTCGGTTTGGTCCAAATTCATGAGGCTTAGCTGAGCCTATAGATCTCTCACTCTACCTCCATCTCACCCCTCCCAGGTTTTCTGGCCCCCTCTCCCCATGCTTTTCCTATTAGAATGTTTATGATCTGGAAATTGACTACAATTGACTGAATTCCAACCTGAATTGACTGCAGTGATTTTAGAAGGTAAGTTAATATGGCTCACAGTTGCACTGTGTTATTTCCATTCATGGATGAGCTGAGAGGGAGATCTTGTCTAGCCCCACAGCATTGGTTCTGCTTTCCAAAGCAGCTTCCTAAAGCATGTCTTATAGGTAATAAAGAGGAGCATTAGCACTAGAGATCAGGATTTCCAAGTTCTCAAGTTGCCTCTACTATACCATGCACTGGTAAGTTGCTGTGTTTTTAAATCTTTTCATTTATTTATTTGAGAGGCTGGATTTAGTAAAAGGTAGAAATGGACTACTCCATCTTAATTTTGAAGTATTGAATCTTTCCAGTAGTGGGCTATGTTTTATGCATTGCTTTTTATTTTGTAGGGTCCAGTGCTGACCTTTTATTTCCTTCCTTGGTGGAATCAACATATCAGTCTCCTGAATGATTCCCTCCTAGGGAGACTTAAGTTCTGTCAAACTTTTGACTCCATATGGGATAAGATGGTTTCTGATGAGGCAATTTAAATTTTTAAAAAACTTTATAAGTTTTTAAAAAACTTATAAACTTATAAATAAATTTTTTAAAAACTTATAAATTTTTAAAAAACTTATATAGGATTATTCTCATTGAAAAAAGAAACTCAAGGAATATGAAGAGGGAAACCAACCCTTACCCTGATCCCATTTCCCTTCTTAGAGGTCATCCATGGTAAAGTTTAATGTGTTTCTCTTTAAGACTTGTTTTCTATGTATTGTGTAAATAGTTTTTTCATACAGTTTATGGGCCATGGTTATAACTGTGGCCTCTCATGCACGTAGTGGAGTTTTGACAGTACCCAAGGTGATAATACTGTCACAGAGACACACTGATGGTATTGCTAGATTATCATCATTTAATTTAAAATTTGGGTCTCCAGAAATCTCTTGAATTCCTATACACTAACAATAAAAGATCAGAAAGAGATATTAAGAAAACAATCCCATTTACCATCACATCAGAAAGAATAAAATACCTAGGAATAAACCTACCAAAGAAGGCAAAAGACCTCTACTCTGAAAACTATAAGACACTGATGAAAGAAATGGGAGATGACACAGATGGAAGGTTATACCATATTCTTAGATTGGAAGAATCAATACTGTCAAAATGACTATATTACCCAAGGCAATCTACAGATTCAATGTAATCCCTATCAAATTACCAATGGCATTTTTCACAGAACTAGAACAAAAAAATCCTAAAATTGATATGGAAACAGAAAAGACAATGGCCCCAAAAGACCCCAAATAGCCAAAGCTATCCTGAGAAAGAAAAATGGAGCTGGAGGAATCAAATGCCCTGACTTCAGACTATACTACAGAGCTACAGTAATCAAAGCAGTATGGTACTGGCCCCAAAACAGAAATATAGATTAACAGAACAGTACAGAAAGCCCAGAAATAAACTCACGCACTTATGGTCAATTAATATACAGCAAAGGAGGCAAGAATATACAATGGAGAAAGACAGCCTCT